>NC_054507.1:2552660-2629669 GCF_017639515.1 Carcharodon carcharias
TTTGACCGATTCTCCTAAGAGCCATCTCTCTATACTGTCTTCACCTTCAAAACACTTGGCCACATTGACTGCCCCAATGGAGATAATGATTAAATCTTAAGCACTCACTGCAGTACAACAGTGGCTACACTTCAAAAGTATCTTGTTGCCTGTGAGGCGCTTTGGGACATCCTGAGGTTGAGAAAGACATTCTAGAAATGCAAGTCTCTCTTCCTTTGCCATGTGTTGACACGCAGGGCTTTAAGTTGCATACTAAAGGAATAGCAGCCCTTCCTATTCATGAATGGTCTGGGTAAATGGCAACACATGTTAACTCAATAACATCTGCCACTTTGGACATGCGAACCAGTTACTAAAAGGCAAGCTCCCTTCACTTCAGATCTGTGGGGTATCCTGTGCAGTCTGCATTCAACTGGAACAGAGGAGATTAGGGGTGATCTGATAGAGATGGTTCAAATTATGAAGAGACCAGAGAGGGTAGATAAAAACAGACTCTTTCCAGTAGCTGAGGGACTCGGTCAATGGGACATATATATATAAAGTTAAATGTAAGAGATTTAGGACAGAGAGCAGTTTTAATAAAGAGGGCTGTGGAATTGACTACTGAAGATAGTGATTAAAGCACAGGGTACAGTTGATGTCAACAATGAAGAATAGATTAGATAGGTGGTTGAAGGGAAAAGGAATAAAGGGATATGTGAATGGGGTGGGGTCATGGAGTTAGGATTACTGCTTGGGGGATAATCACCAACACAGGCTGTGTGGGCTGAAGGGCCAGTTTCTGTCCACCCATTTCAATATACGTCTCACTCGAAAGGAATGAATGCCCAGTTAAAGCATCGATTGTTAGATTGTTCTGCCAGTTAGTGCCCTTATATGATGTCTTGTGGAAGCAGCAGGAGCAATGTGTGTTGTTAGTTAGCTTCCAGGATTATACATGTCATGACAAGTGTGAAGTGCCACTCATATCATCACCAACTTTGTAGTCACTGAATACAAGTCACTCTATCTCTGCAGATAGTCAAGAGCTCTAGGTGTCGGCTTGCAATGGGAATCTAGTCCAGCCCTTTTTGGCTGCACAGTGAATACGTTCTGGTAAAAGTTTCGATCGGGAGTCAGCGACCCTCCCCACATATCGAGAGGGCCGCTTTGAACTCCATCCCAGCACCAAGGGACAGTCGTGGAGTTAAAATGGCTCCACTGTCAGAGCGACTGGTGACTTCTGCTGTGAGGTGCCCAACTGGATGGCTCTTTGCTACACACAGATCAGAGTCCGAGGAGGGGTGGCTGGATGAAGTCTGGGCCTGTGAGATTGGCCGGTGAAAAGGAAGGGGCCCCACAAACGAGAGGAAATGATTATTTTTGTCGAGGCCACTTCAGCCTCCACACAAGCAAAATGGCTCACTGCCAACTCAGGCCCTCCCCACAGTGTGTCCTCCCCCTTTCCACTGCCTTCTTGCTGGCTGCGTCAGCCTCTGGGCTGCCTTATTATGCTCCACAGTTGGAGGCTGGCAAGATGCCAGCCGGGTACCCACTTGGGATGCCCTGTTAATAATACCGGGCCCCCGAAATGGTCCTTGTCTCTTGGTGACGCGTTCCACATGAACAGCAATTGAGGAGGATTCAGTTGATCCTGAGACAATAACAATGGAATGACTGTGTTCTCAATCGGCAGCTCCAGGCAGCTCAGCAGCATTTCTTTTGCTGCCACGTGTTAAACCCCACAATAACGCAGAGGCGTCAGTTTAGCAGTAAATTTAGATTTGGAGCAATTGCCAAAGCTGATCACCGAGAAGATAATGATGCCTCTTGTTTACTGTTTCCAACATCATCTCAATAACCTGGTTTATCTCCCAACTCAGAAGGGAACTCACTCCTGCATTCCCATTTCCCATGTCAAACAAATTAGCTTCAGGTAATTTTTCCTGCATTCTCCTGTACAGCCACAGCATTCCTAGTCCACATTTTTGGGCCTACGCAAATTTAGCTCGCAATCTGCCAGTGACAGGTGCAAAAGGTCAACCAAGCTGCCTCTGGTGGCTGAATACCCTGTGATATGGAAGTGTTTAGCTGGGGTCCTGGGAAAAGGACTCAGGTCTCCTCAGGTTTGCCTGTAGTCTCCCTGACTCTGGCCAAACACTTGTCTTTCTTGGCCAGGCTTAAAGTGAAAGCATCATCGCAGCTACCTGCTCGTACTCACTGTCCATTGTGCCTCATGACTACAGTTTATACATACAGCCCGACCACGTCTCCCTCTGCCCACACAGTCCTTTCCAAACAATTTAAATCTTTCCAGATAGATCCACTGAAAAGACTCATTCCACCATGTCTTGTGGCACTAATGATGAGCAGTTTATTAGTCCCTGCAAGACACCCGCAGGTCACACATCTTTTTAATCAGACTTTCTTATTTAATTTTTTAATACATTGATGTATTTATTTATTAATCCATTAACTTAATAATGCATGACTTCTTAATTGTATTCATTATGTTGTTAACGTGCTACATTTATTTAGTTTCCCGATCCCCAGATTTATCAGGATTTAATTGATATTGTCACCGGTAGCTGCTAAGTGTTTGTGCTCACTCACACACCCTGCATCTTGTTTAATGGCTCTATTCCCCTTGACCTACACTGCATGCTGATTCCTTTACCCAAGCTTGTTCAGTTGCAAGCCCATCAGACCTTTAGAGATGTCCAAACTGCGCCCCACTCTTTGAGAAGCTGAAATCTTGCTTCCTGCGCCAAATCTTTTGCCCCATTAGGGTCTACTTAATCTCTGGGCTGGATTTTGCAGCCTCCCATTGGTGTGTTTAACGGTGGGGGGGCCTTGTAAAATGCAGCCTTCCCACCACCTTCCCACGCAACCCCTGACCTGTCCCAGGCAACCTACCCACCCGTGGGTCTATTGAGACCCCTAAAGGCCAACTAATGGCCATTGAAGTGCCTCAGCCCGCCTCTGCCACTATTTTACCCACAGAAGTGGGAGGCTCATGCCAAGTGGGCAGCTTTTACTGAACAGTCTGCTGCTGGGCAAGAGCAGGGGAGGTTTCCTTTGGGGGTTGTCTTGTCCCCATTGGAGTCACCCCCTCCCCAACAAAGTCATAACCCACCCCCTTTAACCAACAGCCCCCCGGCCTCTCAAACCCAGCCCCCCCCACCCCTTGTGGGTTCTGCCAGGCAGGCTCCACCGATACCCTGGACTTAACTATAATTCGGGCTCCATCACCTCCTCTTGCTCACGAACTGGCCCTCATCCCCTCAGTGGCCACTGCTAGAACCCAGCCTTGCTGGGGCTGCAGAGCTGCTGCCCGTTTGATTGGCTGGCAGCTCTCTGAGGTGGGACTTCCTCCCCAGATGCAGGTCGAAGTCTCATCCTGAGCCAATTAACACGGCTCCCAGCTTTCTGGTGGGCAGTCTCACTGCTGACTTTTTAGCTGAGATGGTGGGGGTGGGGGAGGTGCAGAGGGAAGGAACATGGTAAAATCCAGCCCTCTGTCTTTCCTCATTAGTGTGTGATATGGGTGTAGCATTCTACAAAGAGTTCCAGTTGACCTCCTTAAGCTTCCTTGTGGGGCTGGAAGCCTTTCCTGTCAATATTGGCAATGGCATTGGGCTGTGAGCTGAGATTCCTGATGAATTGACTTACCCCTGGAAAGAATGTGGGTAATTCTACACAAACCCATCCATCGGGAAACTGATACGATTGGCTGGTTTTGCATCCAGTTCGATATTGTTACTCACTTCCTTCAATAGAGCGCATATTGGACTAAGCGTAAAACCAGCATTCCACCAGAGCCTGTCAGTTTGGTTTTGAGGTTAACATTCTTCTCAAAGCAATGACCTGCCTGACACAACTGACTCATGTTGTTGAGGCTCCCAGCAGTAGCCTGGAATGGCTGTGTAGCGTAATGGTGAAGAATGGCTGAGAGTTTTTCACTGGTAGAGTGGAGGAGGCCTATAGGATGGGTTGTGACTTGTGGCATAAATCAGCACCATCTTTCTTTATGAAGTCCGGCCTCCACAAACACTGCCCCCAGGAGGACGCGGCCTGTATACCCTGGAGTGTAGGTACTGGTGACTGCAGCTTCTGTGCTGTCTGGCCAGCTGGGTCTCATCCATTGGTCCCTCCGTTGTTTCTGCCAAAGAAACGTAGATATGGGGGAATTCCAATTGGAAATCCACCATGGCCTCTGAACACTCGGGCCAGAGGGGGAATTAGAGGCCCCATTGCTGGAGGTGGAGAGGTGGGTGGTTTGGAAGCCATTGGCAAATAAAAGGCAACCAAAAGGGGCAGTTGTCAACTTTGTTGCTGGAGGGCTGAGCTGGCAAAGTGGGTATACCTGCTCTTTAGAAAAGCTGCCCTGTTCTCATGTGGGTTGTGTTACTGTTGCACTTCGGTAGTTTACCCCCTCCAGAGGCAAGAATTGCCCCCAGAGCATTCAGATGAGAACGAAACTCATCGGTCATTTTTGCAATAACTGCTGAGAAAGAAATATTTTGCATTGATATAACGCCTTCAGCATCCTCAGGATATCCCAAGGTGTTTTGCAGCCAATTTTGAAGGGGAGTCACTGCTGCTGGAGGGAATAGGACAGTGAATTTGTGCACAGGGAGCCCCAGGAACAGCAGTGCCATCTTTTGCATCCTAACAACGGCATCGCTGGCAATGTGGCACCCCCCCCCCCGCAGTAGTGCACTGAAAGCAGGATGGATTCGACAAGAGGCCCGGTGGTTGAGGGGAGTAAGGGTAGCCTTCCACTCCTGAACCCCGAACAATCCTTGTTTTCCCCTCAAACCTCATCATATTCTTCACTTTCTCCCTCTGCCATTCAGGATGTTGTTCCCAGAACTTCCTGAGTCATCACTCACGTACTCCAGGTTGCACTGTGTCCTCCAGACCGGCCCTATCTCAACGCTGTAGCCTCAGTGAAGTAAAAGCTTAATTTCTAGCACTGATTGTCTTTAATGGAGTCATGTTATCCTAACTCAGCTAGCAGGATACCTATAGGATTGCATCAGCCGATAGGCATCCAAAGTGCTCTCCAAAGTGCTAAGGGGTTAATACTATAGTTAGTCGTTTACCTTCTACATTTCTATCGAACTGCATGTAAAGAAAGGTGCAAATCTAGCAGACGATAAGAGTGAGAAAAAATAACAAAGTGATACTAAGAGGCGAAAATAGGAAGTATCAAATTAAAATCATCCACTGACATCTGTACTACATTTCCCTTGCCCCATGCAAAGTGGAACTTTCCGCTGTGAACGTGCAGGGCTCAGGAGGTGACGGTTAGAAACACAATATCGCTTCCAGATCGCAGATCAATACCACACTAAAACAATCAGAATAAGATAGTGTAACGCGGTGACACAGGAAGTTTGCATAAAAAGTACGGGAAGTGCAGGCTAACTGCATATAGAAATAGCTTTTAAAAAAACTTCATTCTGAATCCATACTCGTATTTTGCTTTTGGTTTCCTTGGCAACCAGTCTGGCACATTGGAACATGCATTGAACTCTGTAGGGCTGATTATTTGACCTTTGACCCCCCATCCCCCCCAAACCACCAGCAGCACCTTTCTCTCCAGGTATAAAGCTCAGGAGAAAGCTAGCCTGCAGTAGGCCCCGATCCATCACAGCCATGAAAATAAGCGAGCAGGGAGGTATCCCACATCCTAGCTGGCTGGGCACCCCAGTGTAGAGCTGCCTCAAGTGAATCATAATGCCATACAAACATACGAACAAACGAATGAGGAGCAGGAATAGGCCACTCAGCCCTTCGAGCCTGCTCTACCATTTAATAAAATCATCGCTGGCCTGATTGTGACCTCAATTCCACATTCCTACCCACCCCCGATAACCTTTCACCCCCTTGTTAATCAAGAATCTATCTAGCTCTGCCTTAACAATATTCAAAGACTCTGCTTCCACCGCCTTTTGAGGAAGAGAGTTCCAAAGACTCACATCCCTCAGAGAAAAAACATTCTCCTCATCTCTGTCCTAATGGACAACCCCTTGTGCAGAATCATCCCAGATTTGTACTAAGTGTGGTAGTGAGCAGGAAAAGGAATGTTTTACCTGCTGGCTGTAACGGTGGGTTTTCACACTGTATCCTCCCAATCCCGCCTCATTATTCATACATTCCCAGGATACACGCTGTCTCCATGGTGGGTGGGCTCTGATTCACCTGCCACCCCATCCCCTAGCCCTCACACAGGGCGCCATATTCAAACTGCAGCCGCGTACACACCTCTCAGTGCTTCCAGCCCAGGTCCGCTCCAGTGTAGACATGGCTCCAAAAGCCAAGAAGACTGAAGCCCCCCCCCACCCGATTCAGTGACACATCCCTGGGATGCCGTCTGGACACTGTAGAGTCCCGCTGCAATGTCCTCTACCCCTGCTCTGGCCACAGGAGGCCCATCAGTCTCACCACTCTGGCTTGGGAGGCGTTGGCAGAGGTGGTCAGTGCCAACACTGCACAGGAGAGGTCGACCATCCAGTGCAGATAGAGGGTGAATGATCTCATCCATGCAGCCAGGGTAAGGCAACCATCTCATCACCTAAACTCACACACTCACAAGCCCATCACACACTCACTGGCATCTCACTCACTGCCAGCTCAAGGGACATCACCACTCACTGTCTCTCACACACGCCCTCACATCTCCATCTGGCCTCATCTCCTCTGGAGGCTGCCTCCTCATCCCTCACCATCCTGAGGCCACTTGCACAGATCAACATGTGTCTCCACACACACACACCCTGGGATACCCCCCTCCCCCAGTACAGCCCTCACCCTGCAGCCTCTTCCCCTGCCTGAGGTCACTTCTCCCCCTTCCCCAAGCAAGCCCCAGCCCTGCAGACATTGAAAAGCCACCCCCACCTTACAGCTGGTCTGGTGGGTAGAGACCTGCCCGTGATCCCCCCTAAAAGTGATGTGGTGCTGCCTGTGAAGCCTGGTGCTGATGCCTGTGAGTGCTGCCTGAAGCAAGGGAGGCAAACAAACCTCAAAGTCCCGAGTGAAGTGCACGTTGCTTATGTACAGTTGTTAACACGTTGGTGTGATTGCACACCGACATGCCCAGACGATCCAGTGTGGGAGGATGATTCTGGCAGGCAGGGATTATAATTATATGCAGATGTCTTAAAATGAAGTTCCCGACTGAAGTTGGCCTTCCCACCATATTGTCCGCCCATGCCCACCATGATGCCTGATGCCAACAGGCATGGAAAATTCCACCCCTTATTTTTAAACAGTGACCCCTAGTTCTAGATTCTCCCACAAAAGGAAACATCCTCCCCACATCCACCCTGTCAAGACCCCTCAGGATCTTATATGTTTCAATCAAGTCACCTCTCACTCTTCTAAACTCCAGTGGATACAAGCCTCATAAGCCAACCCATCCATCCCAGGTGTTAGTCTGGTAAATCTTCTCTGAACTGCTTCCAACACATTTACATCCTTCCTCAAATAAGGAGACCAATACTGTACACAATACTCCAGATGTGGTCTCACCAATGCCCTGTACAATTGAAGTGTAACTTCCCTACTTTTGTAACCAATTCCCCTCACAATAAACAATAACATTCTATTCGCTTTCCTAATGACCTGCTGTACCTGCAGACTAACCTTTTGTGATTCATGCACTAGGACCCCCAGATCCCTCTGAATCTCAGAGCTCTGCAATCTCTCACAATTCAGATAATAAACATTTTTATTCTTCCTGCCAAAGTGAACAGTTTCACATTTTCCCACATTATACTCCATTTGCCAGATCTTTGCCCACTCACTTACCTATCTATGTCACTTTGTATCCTCCTTACATCCTCTTCACAACTTACTTTTTACTCTCCTACCTATCTTTGTGTCATCAGCAAATTTAGCAACTATTCCTTTGGTCCTTTCATCCAAGTTATTTATATAAATTGTGAACAGTTGAGGTCCCAGCACTGATCCCTGTGGGACTCCACTCATTACATCCTGCCAACCAGAAAAAGGCCCATTTATGCCAACTCTGCTTCCTGTTAGCCAGCCAATCTTCTATCCACGCCAATATGTTACCCCCTACACTATGTGATTTTATTTTCTGCAATAACCTTTGATGTGGCACCTTATCAAATGCTTTCTGGAAATCTAAGTACAGTGCATTCACCCATCCCAAAGCCAAAGAACGAATCAATAGAACCATCTTATCTTACAAAGATATATAAAAAATGTGCAGAAAATTCACAGCAAGTTAGTCAGCATCTGTAAAGAAAGATGACATTTTGGGTGTGTCCCCTTAAAAGAAAAAGTTCACATATATATAAAACTGTGTATATTTTTAATTGTGTATTCCAAAATGTTTATATTCCCCAATAAAAAATTGAAAGACTTGCATTTATATAGCACCTTTCATGGCCTCGGGATATCCCAAAGTGCTTTACAGCCAATGAAGTCACTGCTGCAATGTTGGAAACACAGCAGGCAAATTGCACACAGCAAGATCCCACAGACAGCAATGTGATAATGGCCAGATAATCTGTTTTTGTGATGTTATTTGAGGGGCAAATATTGGCCAGGACACTGGGGAGAACATTCCTGTGAAATAGTCCAGTGGGATCTTTCTTTGTATATCCCTTCTTCAGGGTAGAAGAAAGATCCCATTGCACTATTTCAGACTTGAAACGTTAGCTTTATTTCTCTCCACAGAGGCTGTCAGACCTGCTGAGTTTTTCCAGCATGTTCTGTTTTTAATTCAGATTTCCAGCATCCGCAATATCTTGCTTCCATCAGTTGTGGGATCTTTCTTTGGAATACTGCAGTAGCAGAGGATGCAGATGGGGCCTAAGTTAAATGTCTCATCTCCAGCTGTGCAGCACTCCCTCGGTCCTGCACTGGAGAGTCAGCATTGATTGTTGTGCTTCAGTACGTCTCTGAAGTGAGAATTGAACCCACGACCTTTTGACTCATCAGGAGAATGACTCAGTCTCTTTGTTTTCCAGAAGCTCCAAGAGAGGAATCTCTGTGGTGCTTTTGTTTGAGTGGGTCCGCATTCAGGAGAGCCAGGCACTTCAATAGATACTAAACACGTTCAGCTTACAAGGGGTTAGTTGTGTGGCTGCACTTTCATTTTAAAAACATATTTCGGAACGACGTTCGAGTGGCTGCACTTGCTATATATATAGTGGGTCTGGCCTGTCAGAGATCCCATGTGAAATATTAACTTCTTCAGTTACATCTGCACAGTGCTGCCTGGAGACTGGAAACCCTTTTTCTCTTCTGTTGCACAAGATTGGCGATGAGATAATCATGAAGGAGGGGTAACGGAGGGGAGGCGGGGGGGTTTGTTTTACAGCTTCTGCTGATGTCACAGGGGTTACTCTGTAGGTGTGTCCTACAAATCAGTTTGCAGACACATACGTGACCTGTGTTTGCTCTCATTCCCTCACTTTGGCATTTATTTGGTAACGGGAACTCCTTCACAGTGAGGCGGCTGACTTTTCAGGGTAAGGACAAACGTTCAGTGTGCAGTGATGAACTCTTTCTAATGTCTGGAGAAAGTGGGGACAGTCTAAGGCTGACAGTTTCAAAGATCTGAGAGTTTCAATAGATCATTCTTCAGTGTGTGGGTGAACTGTGGCAGAACAACAGCACCAGCTGCAGCAAAGCTCTGCATCATATTGGTTCCAATCGTTCTCGCATTTTCAACTGTCAACCCCAGCTTCTTGTGACATTTAAAACCAAGCCACATTTGGTCTTTGCTTTAGCATTTGATCTCTTTCTCTCTGTTCTGAATTCTTTGTTTAAACTTGCAATACCTCACAGACTTTTAAGAAATAACAATCTGTCCTTCCTTTTACTTCCTCTTTCCACATTCTGACACGACTGCTTTCAATCTTAACCCTCGAGCCTCCAGTTTGTTGTGTAGCCATGAGCTTTCAAGGTCTGGAGAGGCTTCATGTTTCTTGCAGTGTAAATCAGTGTCTGAAGTGGCCAAAGATGATGATAGTGTTTATCGATTTTCTGGGATCTGCAGTTTTTAAAACAGCTGGTTAATGTTGGAAATGTAGGTCTTCCTGAGAAACAATGGGTGATTCCTACTCTGTTTGAGCTGGACAATTCTCTACCTGGTCAAAGTGCTATTGGTTTTTGAATGGCAGGCAGAACTCATTGTGTGAAACACTCTGTCAAACACATTTGTTATGGTGGGTCCAGTCCGACATCCTGTGCCCATATTCAGCAGAAGCGATTTGGACACACTGGGGTAAAAATTGGGATGTGTTTTGCTCATTTATGGGCATAACATGTGGCAATTTATGAGCATGAGGTCCTACATGTGTTGCTTTCAGGTGTCCCTGTAGTGCTCGATTGTTTGGTCTTTGATTATGTGTCTGGTATCTGTTCTCTCCACTGAGTGCGATTAGTTATGCCTGGGTGTGGTGACTGAGAAAGAGAAACTAAACTGGAGACAAGCAGCTGGACGCATGAGCAGACATTCTAAAGCGTTGAATATAACCCCTGTTCGCACATAGAAGCTGGAGTGTATCATCTCTGCATATCTCCCAGGCATAAAACACAACTGTCCTTAATGATTGCTTGAAATGAGTAACGTCCAGCATCCAGAGGCAAGACTAATTTGATATGCTAAGCAAATGGCGGAGGATTGACACATACACAAGAACCAAATTCAATTACCACATTGTATCTTGTAAATAGATATTCATTCCGTCTCACCATCATTAAAATATTCTTAAACAAAAGAACATCTGAGATAAGCGAGATACTCTTCAGAAAATGTTTTTGCATGTAAAATCAAACTGAAAGATAATCATGGTTCCCGGGAGAGTGAGTCTCACCAGCAAATGTCACTTTTCCTCTTTTTCTATGGAGATTCAAGTTGTGAGATTCCACCCCCCCACCCCCCACCCCCCCCTACCCAGGCTGAGGGGTGGGGGTGAGGTGGCTTATGGAAGGATTGTGGGTTGGGGTTTGGACTGTGCTGTGTGCTCTTCCCCTCCTCCTTAAACCTGCCGTGAGCAACAATGTAACATCCAGACATAGAGTACAGCTAGATTACCGCATGTCCCCATTGTCATCACTTATACACACCCAACTATTCACTGATGTACAGGAAGAGAGCTGCCAATCCATCTTGGCCGTGTCTACAGATGACTCCAGTCCACACCACGTGATTGGCTAGTGCCTTCTGAAGTGGCCCTAGCAAAGTCCCCCAGATGTAAACAATCACTATAAAGTTCGAGCTGGCCTTCAGCAACAGTGCACATAGATTATCCTGGTACAACTGTGGTGAACTCAGCAGAGCTAACTCTGCATCGTCCTCCTCACAAATATCTGAAGGCTGATGCTAAAGTTTGAAAGATTGTCCCACAGACTAGGTGGGTAATGGCCTGGCATAATTGTACTGATGAAAAACAGCCAAATCGCCAGCCTCCTCCATTACTACCTCTGGGTACATCCACTGGCACAATGATACCCAGTAGTAGGGGAGTGGGCATGGATGCCCTCAACACTGATGCCAGACCTGATGAAGTCTTGTGACTTCAGGTCAAACAATGTCAAGGATCGCCACCTATAGCCGTGTACTGACTGATGAATCAGTGTTCCTCCATGTTGAACACCACTTGGAAGAATTGTTGGCCCTGGAGAGGGTCCAGAGGAAGTTCACGAGAATGATCCCAGGAATGAAAGGCTTAACATATGAGGAACGTTTGAGGACTCTGGATTGATACTCGATGGAGTTTAGAAGGATGAGGGGGGATCTGATTGAAACGTACAGAATACTGAAAGGCCAGGATAGAGTGGACATGGGGAAGATGTTTCCATTAGTAGGAGAGACTAGGACCGAGGGCACAGCCTCAGAGTAAAGGGAAGACCTTTTAGAACAGAGATGAGGAGAAACTTCTTTAGCCAGAGAGTGGTGAATCTATGGAATTCATTGCCACAGAAGGCTGTGGAGGCCAGGTCATTGAGTGTATTTAAGACCGAGATAGATAGGATCTTGATTGATCAGGGGATCAAAGGTTACGGGGAGAAGGCGGGAGAATGGGGTTGAGAAACTTATCAGCCATGATTGAATGGCGGAGCAGACTCGATGGGCCGAATGGCCTACTTTCTGTTCCTATGTCTTATGGTCTTATGGTCTAAGAAGCATTGAAGGGAACAAGGGGTGTACTGTGGGTGGGGGACTTTAATGTGTTCACCAAGAGTGGCTCGGTAGCAGCACTACAGACCAGGCTGGCCGAGGAGGATGTCTGAAAAGCTGAGAGGCCTGACTGGGCCTGTATCAGATGGTGAGCGTGCTGACACAAGGGAGGAAGCCACTTGAACTCCTCATCACTAACCTGCACTTCTGTCCACAATAAGATAGGTAGGGGTGAAGAAAAGACCTCCACATAACCCTTGTGAAGATAAAGTCTGTTTCATTGTGCCCTACACACTGTGCTAAATTGGATAGACTCAGGACAGTTCCAGCAGCACAAAACTGGGCATCCATACAGCTGTGGACCACCAGCAGCAGCAGGATTGTAAATCCCCACAAGCTGATCAGGAGTGGGACTGCTGGCTGACAGTTTCACTGTCTTCAGCTACATTAGCAGGAGGGAGAGGCGCGTTACAATCCTCCTCAGTGCTATTTTTAGCACGCTTACATCAAATTCCCCAGCAAAATCATGAACTAGTTTGAAATTGTGAGACAGGATTTTTGGCACCAGGTGAACTAACGAGGGAGCGAGAAATTGTACAGCAGTGAATGTCCCATGTGGGCATTAAACAGGAGAGGCAGCTGGATTCCAGTGACTAGCACTCAGTGCCAGCGTGTTAATTATTTATCCTGAGTCGATAAATTTTTCCTTTTGCCTGTAGTTTGCTGTGATGAGATTGCCTGAGGATGTACGAGCTAATGAGTTTGTTATGTAATGCCTTAGTTAGGGTCTGTCCGCTGAATTACCCATTTGTAGTAGAGGCAATTGGTCTAAAGAGTTCTACCGGATGCGACTGTGTAGGCAAACGAATGCCACAGGGAAGGTAGGGTCAAGAGGAGGCCATTCAGCCCCTTGAGCCTGTCCTGCTAATTAATTAGATCAGGGCTCACTCCTGTGTGGCTCCTCAGGGAGGCAGTGAGCCTTATACTGAGCTGTGCAGCTGGGATGCTGCCAGTGATCTTAAATCCCCAGGGCTGGGGGAGGACAGGATTGTTTCCCTCTGCTTCATTTCACAGAACATTAACCGAAAAAGCTGCAAGGCTGCCGACCAGGTGCTGGAAGATGGGACTGAAACGGGGAGCTGGTTCCTTTTTTGTGCGTTCCGCAGACGCGATGGGCTAAATGGCCTCTTTCTGTGCTGTAACGTCTCCGCGGGTCTCTATGGTGCTCTTTTCAAGAGGGCCACCACAGCAGGACATTCATGGGCCAATAGGAATGTGGGAGGGCCCGTGTGCCAGATTGCTGGCTTCATTCCCGCCCCTGGCCCATTTTTCCGGAGCAGGATAGCTGCCCAGCAGCGGGTAACCAACTGAGGGGAGTTAAGAGCCCATTATCGGAGGCTGAATGGTATTTTCCAGTCAGCCTGTAGGCCCCACTCTGTATCAGGAGCACAGCAGCTGCCTGGCGACAGACTGGGAGGTTGGGGTGGGCTCTGCTCTGGGTATCCTTTGAGGCCAACCCCCACCCGCTCCCACTCCACCAAGTTGCAGCGGGAGGCTTAGAAGGCCCTGTGCAGTGGCTCCCCCCGCCCCCCACCCCACTCCACAATGGACGCCCAGCAACTGGGGTCATTTCTTCATTAAAAACATTTGGAAGTTGCTGGGAGGGTGCCTCAAGATGGAGGTGTGCTCTCTCTCCCCGACCTGCACTGTGCCTGCAGCTCCTTCCATGCTGCTAGTCCTCCTACTGGCCCTCCAGCTACAAGAGACTGTTCCTTGCTCTTCATTGGACTCTGAGCGCACACTCTGGCCACCAACTGGCCAATTCAGGCAAATTCACAGTTGGGTGACTGTTTCTTTTCTTAATCACTTCTGGGTTGTGGGCATCGCTGGCGAGGCCAGCATTTAATGCCCTTCCCTGCCCATCGGACACGGTGCTCAGTGGTTGGGACCCATGTTTGACCCCATTGCCTCATTGTCAGGGCCCTGACCCAAAACCACCAAATCTTACCCCACTTTCCAGGCCTTTGCCCCCCAAACCCAACTCCCCCCCACCAACACCACCAAACTCCACCTCCCAGCCCACCATGACCACTCCTCCTTCCCCATGGTGTGCACTTTAGCTGCAGATAAAACAGATCAAACTTAAGGAAAAGGTGAAGGCTGATGTCACCACCAGCCCCACACCCCTCCCTATATCTGTAACCTCCTCCAGCCCCTACACCCCTCCCTAACTCTGTAACCTCCTCCAGCTCCTACACCCCTCCCTATCTCTGTAACATCCTCCAGCCCCTACACCCCTCCCTATCTCTGTAACCTCCAGCCCCTACACCTCTCCCTATCTCTGTAACCTCCTCTAGCCCCTACAACCCTCCCTATCTCTGTAACCTCCTACAGCCCCTACACCCCTCCCTATCTCTGTAACCTCCTCCAGCCCCGACACCCCTCCCTATCTCTGTAACCTCCTCCAGCCCCTACAGCCCTCCCTATCTCTGTAACCACCCCCAGCCCCTACACCCCTCCCTATCTCTGTAACCTCCTCCAGTCCCCTACATCCCTCCCTATCTCTGTAACCTCCTCCAGCCCCTACAACCCTCCCTATCTCTGTAACCACCTCCAGCCCTACAACCTTCCCTATCTCTGTAACCTCCTCTAGCCCCGACACCCCTCCCTATCTCTGTAACCTCCTCCAGTCCCTACAACCCTCCCTAACTCTGTAACCTCCTCCAGTCCCTACAGACCTCCCTATCTCTGTAACCTCCTCCAGCCACTACACCCCTCCCTATCTCTGTAACCTCCTCCAGCCCCTACACCCCTCCCTATCTCTGTAATGTCCTCCAGTCCCACTACCCTCTGAGATCTCTATGATCCTCTAATTCCGGCCTCTTGATCATCCCCGATTTTAATCTCTCCACCATTGGCGGCCGTGCCTTCAGCTGCCTGGGCCCCAAGCTCTGGAATTCCCTCCCTATCTCTCTCCACCTCTCTACCTCACTCTCCTCCTGCTCTTTGACCAAGCTTTTGGTCACCTGATCTAATATGTGGCTTGGTGTCAGACTTTGATAATTGTTCCAGTGAGGCACCTTGGGTTGTTTCATTACATTAAAGGTGCTATATAAATGCAGGTTGTTGTTGAACGAAGAGGTTAAGGAGTCGGCCCAGGCCTGCCAATCTCATATCTGTGAAGTCGGTGGGGGGTGGTGGGGTGGCATTTTCCCAGCCTCCTGCCTCTATTACCCTTCTCGGCTGGGTGCCTGAAGAAACTCAGGATTCTCTGAAACAATCAAAACGCTTCACAGGCGATGACGGGGGTCATTGTTCGGCTGGCAACAGGTATTTTGTGCACAGCAAGATCCCACAAACAGCAATGAGATGAATGAGCGGTTCAGCTGGTTTTTGCTGGTTGATGGGCAGAATGTTGGCCAGGACACCAGAAGTCCTCATCTGGACAGGGGTAGGCCATTCAGCCCCTTGAGCCTGTGCTGTCATCCAATTAGATCCTGGCACCCTGCTCTTTGCCAAACTGTGCCTTGGGGCGTTTAAAGCTTTCTCTAACTCTGCCTTTCCAAAGGAGAAATTTACTGGCTTTAGTCGTTGTATGATGTTAGTATAACGTTAAAAGTGTTTGTGTGGCAAATGAGCAGACTCGAGAATTGCAGGAATGTGTTGAAGTCACCAGGTTTACAGTATAACTGAACGCAGGATAGCACAAGTGGCTGATTTCAGAAAGAATGTGTGACAGGTTATGGAGGGGGTGTTGTACACTGTGCAAGTTAGAAATGTACCAGCTGGAGGAATGAATTGGAAAGCAGGAGTTTAATATATACAACCTGAAAGGCTAATTCTGTTGATTAGCTGTTACCAGATTTCTGAATTGACACTTTGAAACCAAGGAGCAAGCACAATAAGGGACTGTAATGAGGTTTCAAAGTGTCCATTCAGAAATCTGGTCACAGCTAATCAGCAGGAGAACTAGCCTTTCACAGATGCTGTCAGACCTGCTGAGTTTTCCCAGCAGTTTTTTGTTTCAGACCTGTGCAAACAGTTCCCCAAACCTTCACCCCGTTGGGTGTGATGCTGCTTTGGGACTGGAGTTACAGCACCTCTGAGGTATTGGGGGGTGCTTGGGGAAAGGTGACAGGGAAACAAGGTAGGGGTGGGGGCTGGGGGGTGGTTGTTGTGGAAAGGAGGCAATGGGTGAACGTTGTCATTATGTCTGAGAAAGTGTCTTTGCCTTGTACAGCGAGAGGACTTTACTACTGTGTAGGATCACCTTTGATTCAGAGGGCACAAAGCTGGAGATGTGTCTAATGAAAAGCTGACAGCAGGTGCTTTGTGTCAAATTCACACGCACCATATTTACAAAGGACTTTGACTTTAAAACCACATCCGTACACCTGTTCCTAAGAAATCAATTGAGGTGATGTCTTAGATAGAACCATAGATACTTGCAGCACACAAGGTGGTAATTCAATCTATTGTCTCTGTGCTGCGTCTTTGTTCCAGCGATTTGCTAGATTAGCAAATTTCACTGCCGTGTTCTCTGGCTGTATGTTCCTCCGCTTCACATATTTATTCATTTTTCCCCCACAATACAATGGTCAGGCCTTCAACTCACCTCCCCACGCTCCCCCCCCCCCCCAGCCCATGCTCCACTGCACCACAACCATCTGCATAAGAATCTCTTTCCTCATCCACTGACTGATTATTTTCAACTGGATGTCCATTCCCGCTGATTCACCAGAAATCAGATGAATGGGAAAGACCAGGGCACTTACTAATTGAAGAAACATTGATTCAGTCTCTCCTTCTCTCCTCCAGTCGAAATAGTCCCAGTGCTCTGCAGTCCTGCCTCATCCAGTTGTGAATGGTGGTGGACAATTAAACACTGAGGAGGCTTCACAAATAGCCCCATCCTCAGTGATGGGGGAGCCCAGCCTTGCCCTGTTCAATAGATAAGTCTGAAGCGTTTGCTACAATCTTCAGCCAAAAGTGCCGAGTGGATGATCCATCTCGGCCTCCTCCAGAGGTGCCCAGCATCACAGATGCCAGTCTTCAGCCAATTTGATTCACTCCAAGTGACATCAAGAAATAGCTGAAGGCACTGGATGCTGCAAAGGCTATGGGCCCTGACAATATTCCGGCAATAGTACTGAAGACTTGTGCTCCAGAACTTGCAGCACCCCTAGCCAAGCTGTTCCAGTACAGCTACAACACTGGCATTCTGCCCAGGTGTGTCCTAAACATAAAAAGTAGGACCACTAGACCAATTACCACCCCATCAGTCTACTCTCCATCATCAGTAAAGTGATGGAAGGGGCCATCAACAGTGCTATCAAGCGGCACTTGCTCAGCAATAACTTGCTCACTGACGCCCAGTTTGGGTTCCGCCAGGGCCACTCAGCTCCTGACCTCATTACAGCCTTGGTTCAAACATGGACAAAGGAGCTGAACTCCTGAGGTGAGGTGAGAGTGACTGCCCTTGACATCAAGGCAGCATTTGACCGAGTGCGGCATCAAGGAGCCCCAGCAAAACTGGAGTCAATGGGAATCAGGGGGAAAACTCTCCACTGGTTGGAGTCATACCTAGCACAAAGGAAGATGGTTGTGGTTGTTGGAGGTCAGTCATCTCAGCTCCAGGATATCACTGCAGGAGTTCCTCAGGGTAGTGTCCTCAGCCCAACCATCTTCAGCTGCTTCATCAATGACCTTCCTTACATCATAAGGTCAGAAGTGGGGATGTTCACTGATGATTGCACAATGTTCAGCACCATTTGTGACTCCTCAGATACTGAAGCAGCCCATGTCCAAATGCAGCAAGACCTGGACAATATCCAGACTTGGGCTGACAAATGGCAAGTAACATTCGCACCACACAAGTGTCAGGCAGTGACCATCTCCAACAAGAGAGAATCTAACCATTGCCCCTTGACATTCAATGGCATTAGCATCACTGAATTCCCCACTATCAACATCCTGGGGGTTACCATTGACCAGAAACTGAACTGGACCAGGTGCATAAATACTGTAGCTACAAGAGCAGGTCAGAGGCTAGGGATCCTGCAGTGAGTAACTCACCTCCTGACCCCCCAAAGCCTGTCCGCTATCTACAAGGCACAAGTCAGGAGTGTGATGGAATACTCCCCACTTGCCTGGATGAGTGCAGCTCCAACAACACTCAAGAAGCTCAACACCATCCAGGACAAAGCAGCCCCGCTTGATTGGCACTCCATCCACAAACATTCATTCCATCCACCACCGATGCACAGTAGCAGCAGTGTGTACCATCTACAAGATGCACTGTAGGAACTCACCAAGGCTCCTTAGACAGCACCTTCCAAACCCTCAACCATTACCATCTAGAAGGACAAGGACAGCAGATGTATGGGAACACCACAAGCACCTGGAAGTTCTCCTCCAACTCACTCACCATCCTGATTTGGAAATATATCACCGTTCCTTCACTGTCGCTGGGACAAAATCCTGGAACTCCCTCCCTAACAGCACTGTGGGTGTACCTACACCACATGGACTGCAGCGGTTCAAGAAGGCAGCTCACCACCACCTTCTCAAGGGCATTTAGGGATGGGCAATAAATGCTGGCCCAGCCAGCGACACCCACATCCCATGAAAAAATAAAATAAATTATTTGAAGGCTCTCCAGAACCATAGATCCCACCGCTGGCATCATCCTGCTGAATTTCCACTGTCCAATCCCTCAAAGGCTGTTATGTAATTGCTACAATGGAGGGTCCAAAACTGCACACACTGCTCAAATTGTGGCTTCGCTGATGAATCAACTCCTTGTGGTGGACCAGTGATTGGCCCTTGCGACTCTCCATAGTCGGAGGATGCTGGAGGTAAATGGGGTTGAGATGCGAATCTAATGCTCCAATTAGATGGCTAAACAAACTTGGGGGGGTGAAATGCAATCCCTAGCCCTTACCGAACAACATTGAGAGAAGCTCTGGTGCTGACTGCAATTCCTGAGAAGCTAACTTTCGATTATGTAGCCTCGAGACCTTAAGCTTTTCAGTAACCTGGGCTCTCTTTGTTTTCTCCCTTTTGGCCATTTGCAATGGATGAGTCAAGACCTGAAGCATGTGGGTTCCCCATCCAACTCACTCTGCACAGCAAAATCCCACCAGACGATCCATATCCTGCCCAAACTGTAGGCTCCGAGCACCACAGTCGCAGTGCTATTAATTAGCTGCTTGAATTCACTGAGTAACTACTGCATGTTCTTCGTGTTATTATAATAGCTGACTTGGAGCAGCAGGTGATAGCACCTGGCAGCAATACTGAGTGAGGGTGTGCCACTCTGAGGGCAAGTGAGTGCCAACATGAAGCAGGAACCTGGTCTTCAGATCATCCAAAACTTTGCTACCCATATCCCATCCTGCACCAGGTCCAACGCCCCCAGCACTCCTGTCCTCACAGACCTCCAATACCTCAAATTTAAAGCTGATATCCTCATGTTTAAATCATGCCTTCAACTTTCCTAAACATCTCTCTGACTTTCTTCTACCCTCAAACAATCTCACCATCCTTCAACACTCTATCCTTCTGACTTGTCAATCTCCCCACTTTGCTCCATCATTGGCAGCCACGTTTTTCAGTTATCTAGACCCCAGACGCTCTGAAATTCCCGATCAAATCAGCCATGCCCCTGACTCAAACGGCCAGTCCTGAATGTTGTCCGTTTCCCATCAGGACTTCAATCTATCTTTCTGTGGCCCAGGATTATGTGGGAAAATAAAGTGGCCAATCCAGATGGGACAGTGATGCGGCAAGAAGCAGTTCTGAGAGGAGGGTGGAAAATGACAGGATTAAATAAACTGCTCTTTAAACAGCCGGGTAATGTGTAACTTAAACCTCAGTATGTTTGAATTTTCTTCTCTAAGATTGGCGAGGATAATCACAAAAACTCAAAACTTCTCATTAAAGAACCAGATGCATCCAGGCCACTTGAAACCATTTCTTTAACGAAGGAAGCAGATCTGGCTTTAAGGCAAAGCTTCATTACCAACCATTACCATGCAATGTATGTGTCATCAGTGATAGTCAGGAGGCACTCCCTAGAAACAACCTGATATGCAAAAGGAAGATAAGGGGTGGAATTTCCAATTCGGGAAGGCAAAATTTCTAAACATGGATTCTACCAAGTGAATGGACAGGATTATTGGCACCAACACACCGAAATCTCCTGGTCCCACTTCAAGTCAATGAGATGGCTGCACATCACTCAGAGGGGGTCCCAGCCACACAGGGCTGAAAAATCCCAGCCATTCAGGCCCCTCCCACAGCCCCATGTACACTCTCCCCTATCACTGACTCTACCCACCCACTTAAACCCCTCCCACATCCCCATGTACACTCTCCCCTATCACTGACTCTACCCACCCATTTAATCCCCCCCCACATCCCCATGTACACTCTCCCCTATCACTGACTCTACCCACCCATTTAATCCCCTCCCACAGCCCCATGTACACTCTCCCCTATCACTGACTCTAACCACCCATTTAATCCACTCCCGCAGCCCCAAGTTCACTCTCCCCTAACACTGACTCTACACACCCATTTAATCCCCCTCCCACATCCCCATGTACACTCTTCCCCTATCACTGACTCTACCCCCCCATTTAATCCCCTCCCACATCCCCATGTACACTCTCCCCTATCACTGACTCTACCCACCCATTTGATCCCCTCCCACAGCCCCATGTACACTCTCCCCTATCACTGACTCTACCCACCCATTAAATCCCCTCCCACACCACCATGTACACTCTCCCCTATCACTGACTCTACCCACCCATTTAATCCCCTCACACATCCCCATGTACACTCTCCCCTATCACTGAATCTACCCACCCATTTAATCCACTCCCACATCTCCATGTACACTCTCCCCTATCACTGACTCTATCCACCCATTTAATTCCCCTCCCACAGCCCCATGTACACTCTCCCCTATCACTGACTCTACCAACCCATTTAATCCCCTCCCACATCCCCATGTACACTCTGCCCCTATCACTGACTCTACCTACCCACTTAATCCTCTCCCACAGCCCCATGTACACTCTCCCCGATCACTGACTCTAACCACCCATTCACTCCCCTCCCATAGCTCCATGTACACTCTCCCCTATCACTGACTCTACCCACCCATTTAATCCCCTCACACATCCCCGTGTACACTCTCCCCTATCACTGACATTACCCATCCATTTAATTCTCCTCCCACAGCCCCATGTACACTCTCCCCTATCACTGACATTACCCATCCATTTAATTCCCCTCCCGCAGCCCCATGTACACTCTCCCCTATCACTGACTCTACCAACCCATTTAATCCCCTCCCACATTCCCATGTACACTCTGCCCCTATCACTGACTCTACCTACCCATTTAATCCCCTCCAACAGCCCCACGTACACTCTCCCCTATCAAAGACTCTGTGCACCCAATTAATCACCTCCCACATCCCCATGTACACTCTCTCCTATCACTGACTCTACCCACCCATTAAATACCCTCCCACATCCCCATGTACACTCTGCCCTATCACTGACTCTACCCACCCATTAAATACCCTCCCACATCCCCATGTACACTCTCCCCTATCACTGACTCTACCCAGCCATTTAATCCCCTCCCACATCCCCATGCACACTCTCCCCTAAAACTCACTCTACCTACTCATTTAATCCCCTCCCACAGCCCCATGTACACTCTCCCCCATCACTGACTCTACCCACCCATTTAAACCCCTCCCGCAGACCCATGTACACTCTCCCCTATCACTGAATCTACCCACACATTTAATCCCGTCCGACAGCCCCAGGTACACTCTCCCCTATCACTCACTCTACCCACCCATTTAATCCCCTCCCACATGCCCATGTACACTCTCACTTAACACTGACTCTACCCACCCATTTAATGCCCTCCCACAGCACCATGTACACTCTCCCCTATCACTGAATCTACCCACCCATTTAAAACCCTCCCACATTCCCATTTGACTCTCCCCACTATCACTGACTCTACCCACCCATTTAATCCCCTCCCACAGCCCCATGAACACACTCCCCAATCACTGACTCTACCCAAATATTTAATCCCCTTCCCACATACCCATGTACACTCTCCCCATCACTGAATTTACACAAATATTTAATCCCCTTCCCACATCCCCATGTACACGCTCCCCTATCACTGACTCGACCCACAAATTTAATCCCCTCCCACAGCCCCATGTACACACTCCCCTATGACTGAATCAATCCACGCATTTAATCCGCTCCCACATCCCCATGTATACTCTCCCCTATCACTGAATCTACCCACCCATTTAATCCCCTCCCACATCCCCATGTACACTCTCCCCTATCACTGACTCTACCCACCCATTTAATCCACTCCCACATTTCCATCTACACTCTCCCCTATCACTGACTCTATCCACCCATTTAATTCCCCTCCAACATCCCCATGTACACTCTCCCCTATCACTGACTCTACCAACCCATTTAATCCCCTCCCACATCCCCATGTACACTCTGCCCCTATCACTGACTTTACCTACCCATTTAATCCCCTCCCACAGCCCCATGTACACTCTCCCCGATCACTGACTCTAACCACCCATTCACTCCCCTCCCATAGCTCCATGTACACTCTCCCCTATCACTGACTCTACCCACCCATTTAATCCCCTCACACATCCCCGTGTACACTCTCCCCTATCACTGACTCTACCCACCCATTTAATTCCCCTCCCACAGCCCCATGTACACTCTCCCCTATCACTGACATTACCAATCCATTTAATTCCCTCCCACAGCCCCATGTACACTCTCCCCTATCACTGACTCTACCAACCCATTTAATCCCCTCCCACATTCCCATGTACACTCTGCCCCTATCACTGACTCTACCTACCCATTTAATCCCCTCCAACAGCCCCACGTACACTCTCCCCTATCAAAGACTCTGTGCACCCAATTAATCACCTCCCACATCCCCATGTACACTCTCTCCTATCACTGACTCTACCCACCCATTAAATACCCTCCCACATCCCCACGTACACTCTGCCCTATCACTGACTATACCCACCCATTAAATACCCTCCCATATCCCCATGTACACTCTCCCCTATCACTGAATCTACCCACACAGTTAATCCCGTCCCACAGCCCCAGGTCCCATTTAAACCCCTCCCACATTCCCATTTGACTCTCCCCACTATCACTGACTCTACCCACCCATTTCATCCCCTCCCACACCCCCATGTACACTCTCCCCTATCACTGACTCTACCCACCCATTTAATCCCCTCCCACATACCCATATACAACCTCCCCTATCACTGACTCTACCCACCCATTTAATCCCCTCCCACATCCCCATGTACACTCTCCCCCTGTCACTGACTCTACCCACCCATTTAATCCCCTCCCACAGCCCCATGTACACTCTCCCCTATCACTGACTCTACCGACCCATTTAATCCCCTCCCTCATCCCAATTTACACTATCCCCTATCACTTACTCTACCCAACCATTTAATCCCCTCCCACACCCCCATGTACACTCTCCCCTATCACTTACTCTACCCACCCATTAAAGCCCCTCCCACAGCCCCATGTACACTCTCCCCTATCACTCACTCTACCCATCCGTTTAATCCCCTCCCCCATCCCCATGTACACTCTCCCCTAAAACTCCCTCTACCCACCCATTTAATCCCCTTTCACAGCCCCATGTACACTCTCCCCTATCACTGACGTTACCCGCCCATTTAATCCCCTCCCACATCCACATGTACACTCTCCCCCTATCACTGACTCGACCCACCCATTTAATCCCCTCCCACATCCCCATGTACACTCTCCCACTATCACTGACTCTACCCACCCATTTAATCCCCTCCCACACCCCCATGTACACTCTCCCCTATTACTGACTCTAACCACCCATTTAATCCCCTCCCACAACCCCATGTACACTCTCCCACTATCACTGACTCTACCCACCCATTTAATCCCCTCCCACACCCCCATGTACACTCTCCCCTATTACTGACTCTAACCACCCATTTAATCCCCTCCCTCATCCCCATGGACACTGTCCCCTATCACTGAATGTACCCAAATATTTAATCCCCTTCTCACATCCCCATGTACACTCTCCCCTATCAATGACTCTACCCATCAATTTAATCCCATCCCACATCCCCATGTACTCTCTCCACTATCACTGACGTTACCCGCCCATTTAATCGCCTCCCACATCCCCATGTACGCTCTCCCCCTATCACTGACACTACCCACCCATTTAATCCCCTCCCACAGCCCCATGTACACTCTCCCACTATCACTGACTCTACCCACCCATTTAATCCCCTCCCACACCCCCATGTACACTCTCCCCTATTACTGACTCTAACCACCCATTTAATCCCCTCCCAGATGTCCATGTACACTCTCCCCTATCACTGACTCTACCCAAATATTTAATCCCCTCCCTCATCCTCATGGACACTCTCCCCTATCACTGAATCTACCCAAATATTTAATCCTCTTCCCACATCCCCATGTACACTCTCCCCTATCAATGACTCTACCCATCAATTTAATCCCATCCCACAGCCCCATGTACTCTCTCCGCTATCACTGACGCTACCCGCCCATTTAATCCCCTCCCACATCCCCATGTACAATCTCACCTATCACTGACGTTACCCGCCCATTTAATCCCCTCCCACATCCCCATGTACACTCTCCCTCTATCACTGACTCGACCCACCCATTTAATCCCCTCCCACAGCCCCATGTACACTCTCCCACTATCACTGACTCTACCCACCCATTTAAACCCCTCCCTCTCCCCCATGTTAACTCTCCCCTATTACTGACTCTACACAAATATTTAATCCCCTCCCTCATCCCCATGTACACTCTCCCCTATCACTGACTCTACCCAAATATTTAATCCCCTCCCTCATCCACATGGACACTCTCCCCTACCACTGAATCTAACCAAATATTTAATCCCCTTCCCACATCCCCATGTACACTCTCCCCTATCACTGACTCTACCGACCCATTTAGTCCCCTCCCTCATCCCCATGTACACTCTCCCCTAAAACTCACTCTACCCACCATTTAATCCCCTTCCCACATACCCACGTACACTCTCCCCTATCACTGAATCTACACAAATATTTAATCGAATTCCCACATCCCCATGTACACTCTCCGCTATCACTGACTCGACCCACAAGTTTAATCCCCTCCCACAGCCCCATGTACACTCTCCCCTATGACTGAATCAATCCACGCATTTAATCCGCTCCCACATCCCCATGTATACTCTCCCCTATCACTGAATCTACCCACCCATTTAATCCCCTCCCACATCCCCATGTACACTCTCCCCTATCACGGACTCTACCCACCCATTTAATCCCCTCCCACATCCCCATGTACACTCTCCCCTATCACTGACACTACCCACCCATTTAATCCCCCTCCCACATCCCCATGTACACTCTCCCCTATCAATGACCCTACCCATCAATTTAATCCCCTCCCACAGCCCCATGTACTCTCTCCGCTATCACTGAGGCTACCCGCCCATTTAATCCCCTCCCACATCCCCATGTACACTCTCCCCCTATCACTGACTCTACCCACCCATTTAATCCCCTTCCACACCCCCATGTACACTCTCCCCTATCACTGACTCTACCCACCCATTTAATCCCCTCCCACATCCCCATGTACACTAACCCCTATCACTGACTCTACCCACCCATTTAATCCCCTTCCACACCCCCATGTATACTCTCCCCTATCACTGACCCTACCCAGCCATTGACTCAACTCCCACATCCCCATGTGCACTCTCCCCCTATTACTGACTCTACCCACCCATTTAATCCCCTCCCTCATCCCCATGTACACTATCCCCTATCAATTACTCTACCCACCCATTTAATCCCCTCCCACACCACCATGTACACTCTTCCCTATCACTTACTCTACCCACCAATTTAAGCCCCTCCCACAGCCCCATGTACACTCTCCCCTATCACTGACTCTACCCACCCATTTAAACCCCTCCCACAGCCCCATGTACACTCTCCCACTATCACTGACTCTACCCACCCATTTAATCCCCTCCCACACACCCATGTACACTCTCCCCTATTACTGACTCTAACCAACCATTTAATACCCTCACACATCCCCATGTACACCCTCCCCTATCACTGACTCTACCGACCCATTTAATCCCCTCCCTCATCCCCATGTACACTCTCCCCTAAAACTCACTCTTCCCATCCATTTAATCCCTTTCCCACATACCCACGTACACTCTCCCCATCACTGAATCTACACAAATATTTAATCCCATTCCCACATCCCCATGTACACTCTCCGCTGTCACTGACTCGACCCACAAGTTTAATCCCCTCCCACAGCCCCATGTACACTCTCCCCTATGACTGAATCAATCCATGCATTTAATCCCCTCCCACAGCCCCATGTACACTCTCCCCTATGACTGAATCAATCCACGCATTTAATCCGCTCCCACATCCCCATGTATACTCTCCTCTATCACTGAATCTACCCACCCATTTAATCCCCTCCCACATCCCCATGTACACTCTCCCCTTTCACTGACTCTACCCACCCATTTAATCCACTCCCAGATCCCCATGATCACTTTCCCCTATCACGGACTCTACCCACCCATTTAATCCCCTCCCACATCCCCATGTACACTCTCCCCTATCACTGACACTACCCACCCATTTAATCCCCCTCCCACATCCCCATGTACACTCTCCCCTATCAATGACTCTACCCATCAATTTAATTCCCTCCCACAGCCCCATGTACTCGCTCCGCTATCACTGAGGTTACCCTCCCATTTAATCCACTCGCACATCCCCATGTACACTGTCCCCTATCACTGACTCTACCCTCCCATTTAATCCCCTCCCACATCCCCATGTACATCGTCCCCTATGAATGAATCTTCCCAGCCATTTAATCTGCTCCCACACCCCCATGTACACTCTCCCCTATCACTGACTCTACCCACCCATTTAATCCCCTCCCACATCCCCATGTACACTAACCCCTATCACTGACTCTACCCACCCATTTAATCCCCTTCCACACCCCCATGTATACTCTCCCCTATCACTGACCCTACCCAGCCATTGACTCAACTCCCACATCCCCATGTACACTCTCCCCCTATTACTGACTCTACCCACCCATTTAATCCCCTCCCTCATCCCCATGTACACTATCCCCTATCAATTACGCTACCCACCCATTTAATCCCCTCCCACACCCCCATGTACACTCTTCCCTATCACTTACTCTACCCACCAATTTAAGCCCCTCCCACAGCCCCATGTACACTCTCCCCTATCACTGACTCTACCCACCCATTTAAACCCCTCCCACAGCCCCATGTACACTCTCCCACTATCACTGACTCTACCCACCCATTTAATCCCCTCCCACACACCCATGTACACTCTCCCCTATTACTGACTCTAACCAACCATTTAATACCCTCACACATCCCCATGTACACCCTCCCCTATCACTGACTCTACCGACCCATTTAATCCCCTCCCTCATCCCCATGTACACTCTCCCCTAAAACTCACTCTTCCCATCCATTTAATCCCTTTCCCACATACCCACGTACACTCTCCCCATCACTGAATCTACACAAATATTTAATCCCATTCCCACATCCCCATGTACACTCTCCGCTGTCACTGACTCGACCCACAAGTTTAATCCCCTCCCACAGCCCCATGTACACTCTCCCCTATGACTGAATCAATCCATGCATTTAATCCCCTCCCACAGCCCCATGTACACTCTCCCCTATGACTGAATCAATCCACGCATTTAATCCGCTCCCACATCCCCATGTATACTCTCCTCTATCACTGAATCTACCCACCCATTTAATCCCCTCCCACATCCCCATGTACACTCTCCCCTTTCACTGACTCTACCCACCCATTTAATCCACTCCCAGATCCCCATGATCACTTTCCCCTATCACGGACTCTACCCACCCATTTAATCCCCTCCCACATCCCCATGTACACTCTCCCCTATCACTGACACTACCCACCCATTTAATCCCCCTCCCACATCCCCATGTACACTCTCCCCTATCAATGACTCTACCCATCAATTTAATTCCCTCCCACAGCCCCATGTACTCGCTCCGCTATCACTGAGGTTACCCTCCCATTTAATCCACTCGCACATCCCCATGTACACTGTCCCCTATCACTGACTCTACCCTCCCATTTAATCCACTCGCACATCCCCATGTACACTCTCCCCTATCACTGACTCTACCCACCCATTTAATCCCCTCCCACATCCCCATGTACATCGTCCCCTATGAATGAATCTTCCCAGCCATTTAATCTGCTCCCACATCCCCATGTACACTCTCCCCTATCACTGAATCTACCCACCCATTTAATCCCCTCCCACATCCCCATGTACACTCTCCTCTATCACTGACACTACCCACCCATTTAATCCCCTCCCACATCCCCATGTATACTCTCGCCTATCACTGACTCTACCCACCCATTTATTCCCCTCCCAAATCCCCATGTACACTCTCCCCTATCACTGAATCTACCGACCCATTTAATCCCCTCCCACAACCCGATGTACACTCTCCTCTATCACTGACACTACCCAAATATTAAATCCCCTCCCAAAGCGCCATGTACACTCTCCCCTATCAATGACTCTAACCACCCATTAAATCCCCTCCCACAGCCCCATGTACACTCTCCCTTATCAATGACTCTACACACCCATTTAATCCCCTCCCACAGCCCCATGTACACTGTCCCCCTATCACTGACTCTACCCACACATTTAATCCCCTCGCACATCCCCATGTACACTCTCCAATATCAATGACTCTACACTCCCATGTAATCCCCTCCCACAGCCCCATGTACACTGTCCCCCTATCACTGACTCTACCCACCCATTTAATCCACTCGCAAATCCCAATGTGCACTCTCCCCTATCACTGACACTACCCACCCATTTACTCCCCTTCTGCATCCTCATGTACACTCCCCCCATCACTGACACTACCATCCCATTTAATCCTCTCGCACATCCCAATGTACTCTCTCCCCTATCATTGACTCTACCCACCCAATTAAACCCGTCCCACATCCCCATGTACACTCTCCCCTATCACTGAATCTACCCACCCATTTAATCCCCTCCCACAGCCCTATGTACATTCTCCCCTATCACTGAATCTACCCACCCATTTAATCCCCTCCCACATCCCCATGTAAACTCTCCCCTATCCCTGACTGAAACAATCCATTCACTCCAGTCCCAAATCCCCATGTACACTCTCCTATATCATTGACTCTACCCACCCATTTAAACCCCTCCCACATCCCCATGTAAACTCTCCCCTATCACTGACTGAAACAATCCATTCACTCCCCTCCCGCATCCCCGTGTACACCCTCCCCTATAACTGACTCTATCCTCCCATTTAATCCACTCGAACATCCCCATGTACACTCTCCCCTATCACTGACTCTACCCTCCCATTTAATCCCCTCCCTCATCCCCATTCACACTCTCCCCTGTCACTTACTCTCCCCACCCATTTAATCCCCTCCCACAGCCCCATGTACACTCTCCCCTATCACTGACTATACCCACCCTATCACTCCCCTCCCGCATCCCCATGCACACTCTCCCCTATGACTGTCTCTACCCTCCCATTTAATCCACTCGCACATCCCCATGTACACTGTCCCCTATCACTGACTCTACCCTCCCATTTAATCCACTCGCACATCCCCATGTACACTCTCCCCTATCACTGATCTACCCACTCATTTAATCCCCTCCCACATCCCCATGTACACTCTCCCATATCACTGACTCTACCCACCCATTTAATCCCCTCCCACATCCCCATGTACATTCTCCCCTATCACTGACTCTACCCACCCATTTAATCCCCTCCCACAGCCCCATGTACATCGTCCCCTATGACTGAATCTTCCCAGCCATTTAATCCCCTCCCACAGCCCCATGTACACTCTCCCCTATCACTGACTCTACCCACCCATTTAATCCCCTCCCACATCCCCATGTACATCGTCCCCTATGAATGAATCTTCCCAGCCATTTAATCTGCTCCCACATCCCCATGTACACTCTCCCCTATCACTGAATCTACCCACCCATTTAATCCCCTCCCACATCCCCATGTACACTCTCCTCTATCACTGACACTACCCACCCATTTAATCCCCTCCCACATCCCCATGTATACTCTCGCCTATCACTGACTCTACCCACCCATTTATTCCCCTCCCAAATCCCCATGTACACTCTCCCCTATCACTGAATCTACCGACCCATTTAATCCCCTCCCACAACCCGATGTACACTCTCCTCTATCACTGACACTACCCAAATATTAAATCCCCTCCCAAAGCGCCATGTACACTCTCCCCTATCAATGACTCTAACCACCCATTAAATCCCCTCCCACAGCCCCATGTACACTCTCCCTTATCAATGACTCTACACACCCATTTAATCCCCTCCCACAGCCCCATGTACACTGTCCCCCTATCACTGACTCTACCCACACATTTAATCCACTCGCACATCCCCATGTACACTCTCCAATATCAATGACTCTACACTCCCATGTAATCCCCTCCCACAGCCCCATGTACACTGTCCCCCTATCACTGACTCTACCCACCCATTTAATCCACTCGCAAATCCCAATGTGCACTCTCCCCTATCACTGACACTACCCACCCATTTAATCCCCTTCTGCATCCTCATGTACACTCCCCCCTATCACTGACACTACCATCCCATTTAATCCTCTCGCACATCCCAATGTACTCTCTCCCCTATCATTGACTCTACCCACCCAATTAAACCCGTCCCACATCCCCATGTACACTCTCCCCTATCACTGAATCTACCCACCCATTTAATCCCCTCCCACAGCCCCATGTACATTCTCCCCTATCACTGACTCTACCCACCCATTTAATCCCCTCCCACATGCCCATGTACACTCTCCCCTATCACTGAATCTACCCACCCATTTAAACCCCTCCCACATCCCCATGTAAACTCTCCCCTATCACTGACTGAAACAATCCATTCACTCCCCTCCCGCATCCCCATGTACACCCTCCCCTATAACTGACTCTATCCTCCCATTTAATCCACTCGAACATCCCCATGTACACTCTCCCCTATCACTGACTCTACCCTCCCATTTAATCCCCTCCCTCATCCCCATGCACACTCTCCCCTGTCACTTACTCTCCCCACCCATTTAATCCCCTCCCACAGCCCCATGTACACTCTCCCCTAGCACTCACTCTACCCATCCATTTAATCTCCTCCCCCATCCCCATGTATACTCTCCCCTAAAACTCACTCTACCCACCCATTTAATCCCCTCCCACAGCCCCATGTACACTCTCCCCTATCACTGACTCTAACCACCCATTTAAACCCCTCCCACAGCCCCATGTACACTCTCCCACTATCACGGACTCTAACCACCCATTTAATCCCCTCCCACAGCCCCATGTACACTCTCCCCTATCACTGACTCTAACCACCCATTTAAACCCCTCCCACAGCCCCATGTACACTCTCCCACTATCACGGACTCTAACCACCCATTTAATCCCCTACCCACAGCCCCATGTACACTCTCCCACTATCAGGGACTCTAACCACCCATTTAATCCCCTACCCACATCCCCATGTACACTCTCCCCTATCACTGACTATACCCACCCTATCACTCCCCTCCCGCATCCCCATGCACACTCTCCCCTATGACTGTCTCTACCCTCCCATTTAATCCACTCGCACATCCCCATGTACACTGTCCCCTATCACTGACTCTACCCTCCCATTTAATCCACTCGCACATCCCCATGTACACTCTCCCCTATCACTGATCTACCCACTCATTTAATCCCCTCCCACATCCCCATGTACACTCTCCCATATCACTGACTCTACCCACCCATTTAATCCCCTCCCACATCCCCATGTACATTCTCCCCTATCACTGACTCTACCCACCCATTTAATCCCCTCCCACATCCCCATGTACATCGTCCCCTATGACTGAATCTTCCCAGCCATTTAATCCCCTCCCACAGCCCCATGTACACTCTCCCCTATCACTGACTCTACCCACCCATTTAATCCCCTCCCACATCCCCATGTACATAGTCCCCTATGACTGAATCTTCCCAGCCATTTAATCTGCTCCCACATCCCCATGTACACTCTCCCCTATCACTGAATCTACCCACCCATTTAATCCCCTCCCACATCCCCATGTACACTCTCCTCTATCACTGACACTACCCACCCATTTAATCCCCTCCCACATCCCCATGTATACTCTCGCCTATCACTGACTCTACCCTCCCATTTATTCCCCTCCCAAATCCCCATGTACACTCTCCCCTATCACTGAATCTACCGACCCATTTAATCCCCTCCCACAACCCGATGTACACTCTCCTCTATCACTGACACTACCCAAATATTAAATCCCCTCCCAAAGCGCCATGTACACTCTCCCCTATCAATGACTCTAACCACCCATTAAATCCCCTCCCACAGCCCCATGTACACTCTCCCTTATCAATGACTCTACACACCCAATTAATCCCCTCCCACAGCCCCATGTACACTGTCCCCCTATCACTCACTCTACCCACACATTTAATCCACTCGCACATCCCCATGTACACTCTCCAATATCAATGACTCTACACTCCCATGTAATCCCCTCCCACAGCCCCATGTACACTGTCCCCCTATCACTGACTCTACCCACCCATTTAATCCACTCGCAAATCCCAATGTGCACTCTCCCCTATCACTGACACTACCCACCCATTTACTCCCCTTCTGCATCCTCATGTACACTCCCCCCTATCACTGACACTACCATCCCATTTAATCCTCTCGCACATCCCAATGTACTCTCTCCCCTATCATTGACTCTACCCACCCAATTAAACCCGTCCCACATCCCCATGTACACTCTCCCCTATCACTGAATCTACCCACCCATTTAATCCCCTCCCACAGCCCCATGTACATTCTCCCCTATCACTGACTCTACCCACCCATTTAATCCCCTCCCACATGCCCATGTACACTCTCCCCTATCACTGAATCTACCCACCCATTTAATCCCCTCCCACATCCCCATGTAAACTCTCCTCTATCACTGAATCTACCCACCCATTTAATCCCCTCCCACATCCCCATGTACACTCTCCCCTTTCACTGACTCTACCCACCCATTTAATCCACTCCCAGATCCCCATGATCACTTTCCCCTATCACGGACTCTACCCACCCATTTAATCCCCTCCCACATCCCCATGTACACTCTCCCCTATCACTGACACTACCCACCCATTTAATCCCCCTCCCACATCCCCATGTACACTCTCCCCTATCAATGACTCTACCCATCAATTTAATTCCCTCCCACAGCCCCATGTACTCTCTCCGCTATCACTGAGGCTACCCTCCCATTTAATCCACTCGCACATCCCCATGTACACTGTCCCCTATCACTGACTCTACCCTCCCATTTAATCCACTCGCACATCCCCATGTACACTCTCCCCTATCACTGACTCTACCCACCCATTTAATCCCCTCCCACATCCCCATGTACATCGTCCCCTATGAATGAATCTTCCCAGCCATTTAATCTGCTCCCACATCCCCATGTACACTCTCCCCTATCACTGAATCTACCCACCCATTTAATCCCCTCCCACATCCCCATGTACACTCTCCTCTATCACTGACACTACCCACCCATTTAATCCCCTCCCACATCCCCATGTATACTCTCGCCTATCACTGACTCTACCCACCCATTTATTCCCCTCCCAAATCCCCATGTACACTCTCCCCTATCACTGAATCTACCGACCCATTTAATCCCCTCCCACAACCCGATGTACACTCTCCTCTATCACTGACACTACCCAAATATTAAATCCCCTCCCAAAGCGCCATGTACACTCTCCCCTATCAATGACTCTAACCACCCATTAAATCCCCTCCCACAGCCCCATGTACACTCTCCCTTATCAATGACTCTACACACCCATTTAATCCCCTCCCACAGCCCCATGTACACTGTCCCCCTATCACTGACTCTACCCACACATTTAATCCACTCGCACATCCCCATGTACACTCTCCAATATCAATGACTCTACACTCCCATGTAATCCCCTCCCACAGCCCCATGTACACTGTCCCCCTATCACTGACTCTACCCACCCATTTAATCCACTCGCAAATCCCAATGTGCACTCTCCCCTATCACTGACACTACCCACCCATTTACTCCCCTTCTGCATCCTCATGTACACTCCCCCCTATCACTGACACTACCATCCCATTTAATCCTCTCGCACATCCCAATGTACTCTCTCCCCTATCATTGACTCTACCCACCCAATTAAACCCGTCCCACATCCCCATGTACACTCTCCCCTATCACTGAATCTACCCACCCATTTAATCCCCTCCCACAGCCCCATGTACATTCTCCCCTATCACTGACTCTACCCACCCATTTAATCCCCTCCCACATGCCCATGTACACTCTCCCCTATCACTGAATCTACCCACCCATTTAGTCCCCTCCCACATCCCCATGTAAACTCTCCCCTATCCCTGACTGAAACAATCCATTCACTCCACTCCCAAATCCCCATGTACACTCTCCTATATCATTGACTCTACCCACCCATTTAAACCCCTCCCACATCCCCATGTAAACTCTCCCCTATCACTGACTGAAACAATCCATTCACTCCCCTCCCGCATCCCCGTGTACACCCTCCCCTATAACTGACTCTATCCTCCCATTTAATCCACTCGAACATCCCCATGTACACTCTCCCCTATCACTGACTCTACCCTCCCATTTAATCCCCTCCCTCATCCCCATGCACACTCTCCCCTGTCACTTACTCTCCCCACCCATTTAATCCCCTCCCACAGCCCCATGTACACTCTCCCCTAGCACTCACTCTACCCATCCATTTAATCTCCTCCCCCATCCCCATGTATACTCTCCCCTAAAACTCACTCTAACCACCCATTTAAACCCCTCCCACAGCCCCATGTACACTCTCCCACTATCACGGACTCTAACCACCCATTTAATCCCCTCCCACAGCCCCATGTACACTCTCCCCTATCACTGACTCTAACCACCCATTTAAACCCCTCCCACAGCCCCATGTACACTCTCCCACTATCACGGACTCTAACCACCCATTTAATCCCCTACCCACAGCCCCATGTACACTCTCCCACTATCACGGACTCTAACCACCCATTTAATCCCTACCCACATCCCCATGTACACTCTCCCCTATCACTGACTATACCCACCCTATCACTCCCCTCCCGCATCCCCATGCACACTCTCCCCTATGACTGTCTCTACCCTCCCATTTAATCCACTCGCACATCCCCATGTACACTGTCCCCTATCACTGACTCTACCCTCCCATTTAATCCACTCGCACATCCCCATGTACACTCTCCCCTATCACTGACTCTACCCACCCATTTAATCCCCTCCCACAGCCCCATGTACAATCTCCCCTATCACTGAATCTACCCACTCATTTAATCCCCTCCCACATCCCCATGTACACTGTCCCCATCACTGAATCTACCCACTCTTTTAATCCCCTCCCACATCCCCATGTACACTCTCCCCTATTACTGAATCTACCCACCCATAATCCCCTCCCACATCCTCATGTACACTCTCCCCTATCATTGAATATACCAACCCATTTAATCCCCTCCCACAGCCCCATGTACCCTCTCCCCTATGATCGACTCTACCAACCCAATTAATCCCCTCCCACATGCCCATGTACACTGTCCCCCTATCACTGACTCTACCCACCCGTTTAATCCCCTCCCACATCCTCATGTACACTCTCCCCTATCACTGACTCTACCCACCCATTTAATCCCCTCCCACATACCAATGTACACTCTCCCCTATTACTGAATCTACCCACCAATTTAATCCCCTCCCACATCTTCATGTACACTCTCCCCTATCACTGAATATACCAACCCATTTAATCACCTCCCACAGCCCCATGTACCCTCTCCCCTATGATCGACTCTACCAAACCAATTAATCCCCTCCCACATGCCCATGTACACTGTCCCCCTATCACTGACTCTACCCACCCGTTTAATCCACTCCCACATCCTCATGTACACTCTCCCCTATCACTGACACTACCCACCCATTTAATCCCCTCCCACAGCCCCATGTAAACTCTCCCCTATCACTGACTGAAACAATCCATTCACTCCACTCCCAAATCCCCATGTACACTCTGCTCTATCACGGACACTACCCACCCGTTTAATCCCCTCCCACATCTCCATGTTCACTCTCTCTTAACCCTGACTCTACCCACCCATTTAATCCCGACCCACATCCACATGCACACTCTCCTCTATGACTGACTCTACACACCCATTTAATCCCCTCCCACAGCCCCATGTAAACTCTTCCCTATCAATGACTCTACCCACCCACTTAATCCCCTCCCACAGCCCCATGTACACTGTCCCCCATCACTGAATCTACCCACCCATTTAATCCCCTCCCACATCCCCATGTACACTCTCCCCTATCACTGACTCTAACAACCCATTTAATCCCCTCCCACATCCCCTTGTACACTCTTCCCATCACAGAATCTACCCACGCATTTAATCCCATCCCACAGCACCATGCACACTCTCCCCTATCACTTAATCAACCCACCCATTTAATCCCCTCCCACAGCCCCATGTACACTCTCCCCTATCACTTAATCAACCCACCCATTTAATCCCCTCCCACAGCCCCATGTACACTCTCCCCTATCACTGACAATACCAAACAATTTAATCCCCTCCCACATACCGATGTATACTCTCCCTATCATTGACTCTACCCACCCATTTAATACCCTCCCACATAACCATGTACAGTCTCCCCTATCACTGAATCTACCCTCCCATTTAATCCCCTCCCACATCCCCATGTAAACTCTCCCCCATCACTGACTCTACCCACCCAATTAATCCCCTCCCACAAGCCCACGTACACTCTCCCCTATCACTGACTGAAGCAATCCATTCACTCCACTCCGAAATCCCCATGTACACTCTCCCCTGTCACTGAGTCTACCCAACCATTTAATCCCCTCCCACATACCCATGTACACTCTCCCCTATCACTGACTTTACCCACCCATTTAATCCCCTCCCACATCCCCATGTACACTCTCCCCATCACTGAATCTACCCACGCATTTTATCCCCTTCCACATACCGATGTACACTCTCCCCTATCACTGAATCTACCCACCCATTTAATCACCTCCACATACCCATGTACACTCTGCCCTATCGCTGACTCTACCCACCCATCTAATACCCTCCCACATACCCATGTACAGTCTCCCCTATCACTGACTCTACCCACCCATAATCCCCTCCCACATCCCCATGTACACTCTCCCTTATCACTGACTCTACCCACCCAATTAATCCCCTCCCACAAGCCCATGTACACTCTCCCCTATCACTGACTCTACCCACCAATTTAATCCCCTCCCACAGACCCATGAACACTCTCCCCTATCACTGACTCTACCCACACATTTAATCCCCTCCCACATCCCCATCTACACTCGCCCTAACACAGACTCTACTAAACCATTTAATCCCCTCCCACATCCCCAAGTACACTCTCCCCTATCACTGACTCTACCCACCCATTTAATCCCCTACCACGCGCGCATGTACACTCTTCCCTATCAATGACTCTACCCACACATTTAATCCCCTCCCAAAGCCCCATGTACACTCTCCCCTATTACTGACTCTACCCACCAATTTAATCAACTCCCACATCCCCACGTACACTCTCCCCTATCACTGACTGAAGCAATCCATTCACTCCACTCCCAAATCCCCATGTACACTCTCCTCTATCACTGAGTCTACCCACCCATTTAATCCCCTCCCACATCCCCATGTACACTCTCCCCTATCATTGAATCTACAAACCCATTTAATCCCCGCCCACATCCCCGTGTAACTCACCCCTATCATTGACTCTACCCACCCATTTAATCACCTCCCACAGCCCCATGTACACTCTCCTCTATCACTGACTCTACCCACCCATTTAATCCCCTCCCACAGCCCCATGTACACTCTCCTCTATCACTGACTCTACCCACCCATTTAATCCGCTCCCACAGCCCCATGTACACTCTCCCCTATCACTGACTCTACCCAGCCATTTAATCCCCTCCCACATCCCCATGTACACTCTCCCCTATCACTGAATCTAACCACCCATTTAATCCGCTCCCACAGCGCTATTTACATTCTCCCCTATCACTGACTCTACCCACCCAATTAATCCCCTCCCAAAAGCCCATGTACACTCTCCCCTATCACTGACTCTACCCACCAATTTAATCCCCTCCCACAGACCCATGTACACTCTCCCCTATCACTGACTCTACCCACCAATTTAATCAACTCCCACATCCCCACGTACACTCTCCCCTATCACTGACTGAAGCAATCCATTCACTCCACTCCGAAATCCCCATGTACACTCTCCCCTGTCACTGAGTCTACCCAACCATTTAATCCCCTCCCACATACCCATGTACACTCTCCCCTATCACTGACTCTACCCACCCATTTAATCCCCTCCCACATCCCCATGTACACTCTCCCCATCACTGAATCTACCCACGCATTTAATCCCCTCCCACATACCGATGTACACTCTCCCCTATCACTGAATCTACCCACCCATTTAATCACCTCCACATACCCATGTACACTCTCCCCTATCACTGACTATACCCACCCATTCACTCCCCTCCCACATCCCCATATAAACTCTCCCCTATCACTGACTCTACCCACCCTATAACCCCCTCCCACATCCCCATGTACTCTCTCCCCTAAAACTGACATTACCCACCCCTGACATTACACTCTCCCCTATCATTGACTCTACCCACCAATTTAATCAACTCCCACATCCCCCCGTGCACTCTCTCCTATCACTGACTGAAGCAATCCATTCACTCCACTCCGAAATCCCCATGTACACTCTCCCCTGTCACTGAGTCTACCCAACCATTTAATCCCCTCCCACATACCCATGTACACTCTCCCCTATCACTGACTCTAACCACCCATTTAATCCGCTCCCACAGCGCTATTTACATTCTCCCCTATCACTGACTCTACCCACCCAATTAATCCCCTCCCAAAAGCCCATGTACACTCTCCCCTATCACTGACTCGACCCACCAATTTAATCCCCTCCCACAGACCCATGTACACTCTCCCCTATCACTGACTCTACCCACCAATTTAATCAACTCCCACATCCCCACGTACACTCTCCCCTATCACTGACTGAAGCAATCCATTCACTCCACTCCGAAATCCCCATGTACACTCTCCCCTGTCACTGAGTCTACCCAACCATTTAATCCCCTCCCACATACCCATGTACACTCTCCCCTATCACTGACTCTACCCACCCATTTAATCCCCTCCCACATCCCCATGTACACTCTCCCCATCACTGAATCTACCCACGCATTTAATCACCTCCACATACCCATGTACACTCTCCCCTATCACTGACTCTACCCACCCAATTAATCCCCTCCCACAAGCCCATGTACACTCTCCCCTATCACTTACTCTACCCACCAATTTAATCCCCTCCCACAGACCCATGAACACTCTCCCCTATCACTGACTCTACCCACACATTTAATCCCCTCCCACATCCCCATCTACACTCGCCCTAACACAGACTCTACTAAACCATTTAATCCCCTCCCACATCCCCAAGTACACTCTCCCCTATCACTGACTCTACCCACCCATTTAATCCCTTACCACGCCCGCATGTACACTCTTCCCTTTCAATGACTCTACCCACACATTTAATCCCCTCCCAAAGCCCCATGTACACTCTCCCCTATCACTGACTCTACCCAGCCATTTAATCCCCTCCCACATCCCCATGTACACTCTTCCCTATCACTGAATCTAACCACCCATTTAATCCGCTCCCACAGCGCTATTTACATTCTCCCCTATCACTGACTCTACCCACCCAATTAATCCCCTCCCAAAAGCCCATGTACACTCTCCCCTATCACTGACTCTACCCACCAATTTAATCCCCTCCCACAGACCCATGTACACTCTCCCCTATCACTGACTCTACCCACCAATTTAATCAACTCCCACATCCCCACGTACACTCTCCCCTATCACTGACTGAAGCAATCCATTCACTCCACTCCCAAATCCCCATGTACACTCTCCTCTATCACTGAGTCTACCCACCCATTTAAACCCCTCCCACATCCCCATGTACACTCTCCCCTATCATTGAATCTACAAACCCATTTAATCCCCGCCCACATCCCCGTGTACAATCTCCCCTATCTTTGACTCTACCCACCCATTTAATCACCTCCCACAGCCCCATGTACACTCTCCTCCATCACTGACTCTACCCACCCATTTAATCCCCTCCCACATCCCCATGTACACTATCCCCTATCACTGACTATACCCACCCATTCACTCCCCTCCCACATCCCCATATAAAGTCTCCCCTATCACTGACTCTACCCACCCTATAACCCCCTCCCACATCCCCATGTACTGTCTCCCCTAAAACTGACATTACCCACCCCTGACATTACACTCTCCCCTATCATTGACTCTACCCACCAATTTAATCAACTCCCACATCCCCCCGTACACTCTCTCCTATCACTGACTGAAGCAATCCATTCACTCCACTCCCAAATCCCCATGTACACTCTCCCCTATCACTGATCTACCAACTCATTTAATCCCCTCCCACATCCCCATGTACACTCTCCCCTATCACTGACTCTACCCACCCATTTAATCCCCTCCCACATCCCCATGTACACTCTCCCCTATCACTGATCTACCCACTCATTTAATCCCCTCCCACATCCCCATGTACACTCTCCCATATCACTGACTCTACCCACCCATTTAATCCCCTCCCACATCCCCATGTACATTCTCCCCTATCACTGACTCTACACACCCATTTAATCCCCTCGCAGTGCCCCATGTACACACTCCCCTATCACTGAATCTACCCACCCATTTAATCCCCTACCACATCCCCTATATAATCTCCCCTATCACTGACTGTAACCACCCATTTAAACCCCTCCCATATTCCCATGTTCACTCTCCCCTATTACTGTCTCTACACAACAACTTAATACCCTTGCACATCCCCATGTACACTCTCCTCCTATCACTGACTCTACCCACACATTTAATCCCCTCCCATAGCCCCATCTACACTCTCCCCCTATCACTGACTCTACCCACCCATTTAAACCCCTCCCAAATTTCCATGTTCACTCTCCCCTATCACTGACTCTACCCACCCATTTAATCCACTCCCACAGCCCCATGTACACTCTCTCCTATACTGTCTCTACCCAACCATTTAATCCCCTCCCTCAGCCTCATGTACACTCGCTCCTATCAGTGACTCTACCCACTCATTTCATTCCCTACCACATCCCCTATAAAATCGCCCCTATCACTGACTGTACCCACCCTTTTAAACCCTTCCCACATCTCCGTGTGCACTCTCCCCTATCACTAACTCTACCCACCCACTTAATCCCCTCCCACACCTCCATGTACACTCTCCCCTATCACTGGCTCTACCCACCCATTCAATCCCCTCCCACACCCCCATGTACACTCTCCCCTTCACTGACTCTACCCACACATTTAATCCACTCCCACATACCCAAGTACACAATCCCCTATTTCTATCTCTAGACAACCATTTAATCCCGTCCCCCACCCCATGCATACTCACCCCAATCACTGACACTACCCACACATTTAATCCCATCCCACATTCCCAAGTGCACTTTCCCCATCACTGACTGTAACCACACATTTAATCTCTTCTAAGATCCCCATGTATACTCTCCCCTATCACTGACTATACCCACCCCTTTAATCCCCTCCCACATCCCCATGTACACTCTCCCCTATCACTGATTCTACCCACCCATTTAATCCCCTCCCACATACCCATGTACACTCTCCCCTATCACTGACTCTACCCACCCATTTAATCCCCTCGCACAGCCCCAGGTACAATCTCCCCTATCACTGACTCTGCCCACACTTTCAGTCCCATTACTGTACCATATGTGGACTCTGTCCATCCATTTAAACTCATCCAAATCTCACGTACACTCTGCCCTATCACTGAGTCTACCCACCGATTTAATCCACTGCCACATCCCCATGTACACTCTACCCTATCACTGACTCTGCCCACACATTTAATCTCCTCCCACATCCCCATGTACACTATCCCCCTATCACTGACAAGAATCACCCATTTAATCCCCTCCCACATCCCCATGTACACTCTACCCTATCACTGACTCTGCCCACACATTTAATCTCCTCCCACATCCCCATGTACACTATCCCCCTATCACTGACAAGAATCACCCATTTAATCCCCTCCCACATCCCCATGTACACTCTACCCTATCACTGATTCTACCCACAAATTTAATCTCCTCCCACATCACGATGCACACTCTCCCCTATCACTGACTCTACCCACCCATTTAATCCCCTCCCACATCCCCATGTACTCTCCCCTATCACTGACTCTACCCACCCATTTAATCCCCTCCCACATCCCCATGTACACTCTCCCCTATCACTGACTCTACACACCCATTTAATCCCCTCCCACAGCCCCATGTACACTCTCCCCATCACTGAATCACCCCACCCATTTAATCACCTTCACACATCCCCATGTACACTCTCCCCTATCAATGATTCTACCCACCCATTTAATACCCTCCCACAGCCCCATGTACACTCTCCCCTATCACTGACTATATCCACCCATTTAATCCCCTCCCACAGCCCCATGTACACTCTACCCTATCACTGATTCTACCCACAAATTTAATCTCCTCCCGCATCACGATGCACACTCTCCCCTATCACTGACTCTACCCACCCATTTAATCCTCTCCCACATCCCCATGTACTCTCCCCTATCACTGACTCTACCCACCCATTTAATCCCCTCCCACATCCCCATGTACACTCTCCCCTATCACTGACTCTACACACCCATTTAATCCCCTCCCACAGCCCCATGTACACTCTCCCCATCACTGAATCACCCCACCCATTTAATCACCTTCACACATCCCCATGTACACTCTCCCCTATCAATGATTCTACCCACCCATTTAATACCCTCCCACAGCCCCATGTACACTCTCCCCTATCACTGACATAAACAATCCATTCACTCCACTCCCAAATCCCCATGTACACTCTCCCCAATCACCGACTCAACCCACCCATTCAATACCCTCCCACACCCCAATGTACACTCACCCCCTATCACCGACTCAACCCACCCATTCAATCACCTCCCCCATCCCCATGTACACTCTCCCATATCACTGACTTACCCTCCCACTTAATCCACTCGCACATCCCCATGTACACTCTCCCCTATTACTGACTCTACCCACCCATTTAATCCCCTCCCACATACCCATGTACAATCTCCCCATCACTGAATCTACCCACGCATTTAATCCCCTCCCACAGCCCCATGTACACTCTCCCCTATCACTGAATCTACCCACCCATTTAATCCCCTCCCACAGCCCCATGTACACTCTCCCCTATCCCTGACTCTACCCACCCATTTAATCCCCTCCCACATACCGATATACACTCTCCCCTATCACTGAATCTACCCACCAATTTAATCCCCTTCCACCACCCCATGTACACTCTCCCCTATCACTGACTCTACCCACCCAATTAATCCCCTCCCACAAGCCCATGTACACTCTCCCCTATCACTGACTCTACCCACCCATTTAATCCCATCCCAGAGCCCCATGTACACTGTCCCCCAATCACTGACTCTACCCACCAATTTAATCACCTCCCACAGACCCATATACAATCTCCCCTAACACTGACTCTTCCCACCAATTTAATCCCCTCCTACATCCCCACGTACACACTCCCCTATCACTTACTGAAACAAACCATTCACTCCACTCCCAAATCCCCATGTACACTCTCCTCTATCACTGACTCTACCCACCCATTTAATCCCCTTCACACATCCCTATGTACACTCTCCCCTATCACTGACTCTACCCACCCATTTAATCCCCTCCCACATCCCATATACACTCTCCCCTATCACTGACTCTACCCACCCATTTAATCCCCTCCCACAGCCCCATGTACACTCTCCCCTATCACCAACTATACCCACCCATTTAATGCCCTCCCACAGCCCCATGTACACTCTCCCCTATGACTGACTATATCCACCCATTGAATACCCTCCCACAGCCCCATATGCACTCTCCCCTATCACTTCCTATACCCACCCATTTAATCCCCTCCCACATCCCCATGTAAACTCTCCCCTATCACTGACTGAAACAATTCATTCACTCCACTCCCAAATCCCCATGTACACTCTCCCCTATCACCGACTCAACCCACCCATTCACTCCCCTCCCGCATCCCCATGTACAATCTCCCCATCACAGACACTACACTCCCATTTAATCCACTCGCACATCCTCATGTACACTCTCCCCTATCACTGACTCTACCCACCCATTTAATCCCCTCCCACAGCCCCATGTACACTCTCCCCTATCACTGAATCTACCCACCCATTTAATCCCCTCCCATATCCTCATGTAGACTTTCCCCTATCCCTGACTCTACCCACCCAATTAATCCCCTCCCACATACCGATGAACACTCTCCCCTATCACTGAATCTACCCACCCATTTATTCCCCTCCCACATCCCCATGTACACTCTCCCCTATCACTGACTCTACCCACCCATTTAATCCCCTCCCACATACCCATGTACACTCTCCCCTATCACTGAATCTGCCCACCCATTTCATCCCCTCCCACAGCCCCATGTACTCTCTCCCCTATCACTGACTATACTCACACAATTAATCCCCTCCCACAAGCCCATGTACACTCTCCCCTATCACTGAATCTACCCACTCATTTAATCCACTCCCACTTCCCCATGTACACTCACCCCTATCACTGACTCTACCCACCCAATTAATCCCCACCCACAGCCCCAAGTACAATCTCCCCTATCACTGACCCTACCCACCCATTTAATCCCCTCCCACATCCCCTTGTACACTCTCCCCGTATCACTGATTCTACCAACCCATTTAATCCCCACCCGCAGCTCCGTGTACACTCTCCCCTATCACTGACTCTACCCACCCATTTAATCCACTCCCACAGCCCCATGTACACTCTCGCCTATCACTGACTCTACCCACCCATTTAATCCCCTCCCACATACCCATGTACACTCTCCCCTATCACTGACTCTACCCACCCATTTAATCCACTCCCACTTCCCCATGTACACTCACCCCTATCACTGACTCTACCCACCCATTTAATCCACTCCCACTTCCCCATGTACACTCACCCCTATCACTGACTCTACCCACCCATTTAATCCCATCCCACATCCCCATGATCACTCTCCCCAATCACTGACTCTACCCACACATTTAATCCCCTCCCACAGCCCCTTGTACACTCTCCCCATCACTTACACTATCCACACATTTAATCCCCTCCCACATCCCCATGTATCCAATCCCCCTATCACTGACTCTATCTACACAATAATCCCCTTTCACATCCTCATGTACACTCTCCCCTATCACTGACTCTACCCACCCATTTAATCCCCTCCCACATCCCCATGTACACTCTCCCCATCACTGAATCTACCCACGCATTTAATCCCCTCCCACAGCCCCATGTACACTCTCCCCTATCACTGAATCTACCCACCCATTTAATCCCCTCCCATATCCTCATGTACACTTTCCCCTATCACTGACTCTACCCACCCAATTAATCCCCTCCCACATACCGATGAACACTCTCCCCTATCACTGAATCTACCCACCCATTTATTCCCCTCCCACATCCCCATGTACACTCTCCCCTATCACTGACTCTACCCACCCATTTAATCCCCTCCCACATACCCATTTACACTCTCCCCTATCACTGAATCTGCCCACCCATTTCATCCCCTCCCACAGCCCCATGTACTCTCTCCCCTATCACTGACTATACTCACACAATTAATCCCCTCCCACAAGCCCATGTACACTCTCCCCTATCACTGAATCTACCCACTCATTTAATCCACTCCCACTTCCCCATGTACACTCACCCCTATCACTGACTCTACCCACCCATTTAATCCCCTCCCACAGCCCCATGTACACTCTCCCCTATCACTGAATCTACCCACCCATTTAATCCCCTCCCATATCCTCATGTACACTTTCCCCTATCACTGACTCTACCCACCCAATTAATCCCCTCCCACATACCGATGAACACTCTCCCCTATCACTGAATCTACCCACCCATTTATTCCCCTCCCACATCCCCATGTACACTCTCCCCTATCACTGACTCTACCCACCCATTTAATCCCCTCCCACTTCCCCATGTACACTCACCCCTATCACTGACTCTACCCACCCATTTAATCCCATCCCACATCCCCATGATCACTCTCCCCAATCACTTACTCTACCCACACATTTAATCCCCTCCCACAGCCCCTTGTACACTTGCCGCATCACTTACACTATCCACACATTTAATCCCCTCCCACATCCCCATGTATCCAATCCCCCTATCACTGACTCTATCCACACAATAATCCCCTTTCACATCCTCATGTACACTCTCCCCTATCACTGACTCTACCCACCCATTTAATCCCCTCCCACATCCCCATGTACACTCTCCCCATCACTGAATCTACCCACGCATTTAATCCCCTCCCACAGCCCCATGTACACTCTCCCCTATCACTGAATCTACCCACCCATTTAATCCCCTCCCATATCCTCATGTACACTTTCCCCTATCCCTGACTCTACCCACCCAATTAATCCCCTCCCACATACCGATGAACACTCTCCCCTATCACTGAATCTACCCACCCATTTATTCCCCTCCCACATCCCCATGTACACTCTCCCCTATCACTGACTCTACCCACCCATTTAATCCCCTCCCACATACCCATGTACACTCTCCCCTATCACTGAATCTGCCCACCCATTTCATCCCCTCCCACAGCCCCATGTACTCTCTCCCCTATCACTGACTATACTCACACAATTAATCCCCTCCCACAAGCCCATGTACACTCTCCCCTATCACTGAATCTACCCACTCATTTAATCCACTCCCACTTCCCCATGTACACTCACCCCTATCACTGACTCTACCCACCCATTTAATCCCCTCCCACAGCCCCATGTACAATCTCCCCTATCACTGACCCTACCCACCCATTTAATCCCCTCCCACATCCCCTTGTACACTCTCCCCGTATCACTGATTCTACCAACCCATTTAATCCCCACCCGCAGCTCCGTGTACACTCTCCCCTATCACTGACTCTACCCACCCATTTAATCCACTCCCACAGCCCCATGTACACTCTCGCCTATCACTGACTCTACCCACCTATTTAATCCCCCTCCCACATCCCCATGTACACTCTCCCCCATCACTGACTCTACTCACCCATTTAATCCCCTCGCAGAGCCCCATGTACACACTCCCCTATCACTGACTCTACACACCCATTTAATCCCGTCCCACATCCCCATGTACACTCTTCACTATCACTGACTCTACCCACCCATTTAATCCCCTCCCACATACCCATGTACACTCTCCCCTATCACTGACTCTACCCACCCATTTAATCCACTCCCACTTCCCCATGTACACTCACCCCTATCACTGACTCTACCCACCCATTTAATCCACTCCCACTTACCCATGTACACTCACCCCCATCACTGACTCTACCCACCCATTTAATCCCATCCCACATCCCCATGTATCCAATCCCCCTATCACTGACTCTATCCACACAATAATCCCCTTTCACATCCCCATGTACACTCTCCCCTATCACTGAATCTACCCACCCATTTAATCCCCTCCCACATTCCCATGTACACTCTCCCCTATCACTGACTCTACCCACCCATTTAATCCCCTCCCACATCCATGTACACTCTCCCCTATCACTGTCTCTACCCACCCATTTAATCCCCTCCCACATCCCCATGTACACTCTCCCCTATCACTGTCTCTACCCACCCATTTAATCCCCTCCCAGATGTCCATGTACACTCTCCCCCTATCACTGAATCTACCCACCCATTAAATCCCCTCCCACATCCCCATGTACACTTTCCCCTATCACTGACTCTACCCACACATTTAATCCCCTCCCAAGTTCCCATGTACACACTCGCCTATCTCTGACTCTACCCACCCATTTAATCCCCTCCAACATCCCCATGTACACTTCCCCCTATCTCTGACACTACCCACCCATTTAATCCCCTCCCATATCCTCATGTACACTTTCCACTATCACTGACTCTACCCACCCATTTAATCCCTTCCCACAGCCCCACGTACACTCTCCCCCTATCACTGACTCTACCCACCCATTTAATCCCCTCCCACAGCCCCATGTACACTCTCCCCCTATCACTGACTCCACCCACACATTTAATCCCCTCCCACACTCCCATGTTCACTCTCCCCTATCACTCACTCTACCCACCCATTTACTCCCCTCCCACATCCCCATGTACACTCGCCCCTATCACTGACTCTACCCACCCATTTAATCCCCTCCCACACATGTCCACTCCATCTTATCGTGGGCTCTTTTTCCTCCTTCCTTCCCCTGAGGGAAGATTCTACCATCTTTGCTTACCATATGTACATGTGCAGTTGTAGTTTTCCTTCCCCAAAGCTCTCCTATTCTTGGACTGTTTGGGATGCTTTTGCTTGGCTCCCTCCCAACTTTAGGTTTGCAGGAGTATTTATTCATCTCAGCCTCTCCCTGCCTCTGTTTATCTCCACCACCAATCCCATCCAGGATTCAACTGGCTGCTTTATTTAAAAGAACCTTGCTGTTCTCACTGGATAGTGCTGTTGGTGTCATACTCTTCTTTGATAATATTTATTCTAACTTTAATTCCACCTGAGGTGTGCTCTGAACTCTGCGTTGTCTGGTTCAGTGTTTTGAATCCAAGTCAAATATTTTGCTGTACATACTTTCCTAATCTCGCCTTTCAATTCTGTGTTTCAAGCTAAATTATCATGACCTGAGTGAAAGATTCTGACCCAGCTCCTGAAGCTCTCCCACAACTAGCTGCCGCCTGAAAGATATGCTTGAACTCCTCAGCAACTGCTGTGTGAGGTTTCAATGATGGGAAGACAATGATGTGGATTATCTTATTCATGCATCTGGGCTATTGATCAGCTGAGCACAGGGAATATGGAAAGGTTAGACAGGGAGGAGCTGCTGTATTCCAAGGAGCACAAACACCAAGGCTGACAGTCCAAAGCAGCCCTGCTGGAGTCGTTCAGATGAGACATCAAACTGAGGCCCCACCTGCCTGCTCGAGTGGATGGAAAGCAGAATCACAGAATGGTTACAGTGCAGAAGGAGGCCATTCAGCCCATCGTGTCTGCACTGGCTCTCCAAATGAACATTATGAGTTAGTGCCATTCTCCTGCCTTTTCCCCATACTCCTGCACATTGTTTCTATTCAAATAATCATCTAATACCCTCCTGAATGCCTCGATTGAACCTGCCTCCACCACACTTCCAGGCCGTGTATTCCAAACCCAAACCACTCGCTGTGTGAAAAAGTTTTTTCTCACATCACACTTGCTTCTTTTGCAAATCACTTTAAATCTGTGTCCTCTCGTTCTCAATTCTTTTACAAGTGGGAACAGCTTCTCCCTATCTACTCCGTCCAGCCCCCTCATCATCTTGAACATCTCTATCACATCTCCTCTCAGCCTTCGTCTCTCCAAGGACAACAGTCCCAACCTCTCCAATCTATCCTTGTAACTGAAGTTTCCCATCCCTGGAACCATTCTTGTAAACCTCTTCTGCACTCTCTCCAATGTGTTCACATCCTTCCTATAATATGGCACCCAGAACTGTACACAATATTCCAGCTGAGGTGTAACTAGAGTCTTATATAAATTCGTCGTAACCTCCTCGCTCTTGTACTCTATGCCCCTATTAATAAAGCCCAGGATACTATATGTTTTATTAACTGCTCTCTCTACCTGTCCTGCCACCTTTAATAATTTATGCACATATACACCCAGGTCCCTCTGCTCCTGCACTCCCCTTAGAATTGTACACCTTATTTTATACTGTCTCCCTATGTTCTTCCTACCAAAATGCATCAGCTCACACTTCTCCACATTGAACTTCATCTGCCACCTATCTGTCCACTCCACCAATGTCTCCCATGTCCTTTCGAAGTTCCACACCATTCTCCTCACAGTTTACAATTCTCCCATGCTTTATCATCCACAAACTTTGAAATTGTCCCCTGCACAAGTAGGTCCCAATACCGACCCCTGGGGATCTACACTACCTTCCTCCAGACTGAAAAATATCCGTTGACCATTACTCTCTGTTTTCTATTTTTCAGCCAATTTTGTATCCACGTTGCTACTATCCCTTTTATTCCATGAGCAATAACTTTTCTCACAAGTCTGTTGTGTGGCACTGTGTCAAGTGCCTTTTGAAAGTCCATGTACACCACATCAACAGCATTACCCTTATCGATCCTCTCTGTTACCTGTTCGGCAAACTCCAGCAAGCTAGTTAAACATGATTTCCCCTTTAGAAATCCATGCTGGCTCTTTCTAATCAACACACATTTTCCATGTGACTATTAATTCTCTCCTGAATAATTGTTTCTTGAAGCTTCTCCACCACTATAGTTAAACCGACTGGTCTGTAATAGCTGGGTTTATCCTTACAACCTCTTTTGAACAACAATCCCATGGTACTCTAGGTGGTGACGTAATTTTAATGTCACTGGACTAAAGGCCTTGGGGACACGGGTTCAAATCCCATCACGGCAGCTGGTGGAATTTAAATTCAATGAATAAAATCTGGAATTGGAAGCGAGTCTCAGTAATGGTGACCATGAAACTATCATCGATTGTTGTAAAAACCCATCTGGTTCAATAATGCCCTTTAGGGAAGGAAATCTGCTGTCCTTACCTGGTCTGGCCTACATGTGACTTCAGACACACAGCAATGTGGTTAACTCATCATGGGAGCCTGTGGGAGTTGGCTGTGGACAGATTGACAGCTGTGTTTCCTACATTACATCAGTGATTCCACTTCCAAAAATGCTTCATTGGCTGTAAAGCACTTTGAGACGTCTGGTGCTTGTGAAAGGCGCTATATAAATGCAAGTCTTTCTTTTCTTTTTACCCACAGGAACAGGAACTCATGTGAGTTTGTTGAGGTGAGGGTGTGTACCAGCCTTGGTGCAACCTTAACTCCATCATCATATGCAGCAGATTGCTTACCTGCTTCCTCTGATCTGAGCGGCACTGTCCAATTGACAGCTGTATGTGGTTCACTCACTGTATCAAACAGTAAACTGCACTTCTTCACTTGCAAAGTCTTTCCTCTTTTGTTACTGACTCCCACACTAAAGCCTTCTTGAAGCCACCAGCAGGATACACCAGTTGGGTCACTCTGTATCCAGTTCGCTGCTTCCCCCATCTACCCTCTTTCAATGCCCATATACATACATCAGGTTCAGCCTGAGGGCACGCTAACAGTGGGTGAGCTGTGTGGTGTACAGGAAACTGTTACGAACTTGGGTCCACCGCAGATACCTCTTTGGTTTTAGGGGCACAGGTCACTCTGTTAATTGATCTGTTTGTTGGCTTTTCTTGTTGCAGTTGACTCTCATTCCCCTGAATCTACTATGCAAGAACTTGCATTGCTGTAGCAGCTATCACAACTTCAGGACCTCCCAAAAACCCTTTCTAGCCAATGAAGCACTTCTTTGAATTGTAGTCAGCATTACAGTGTGGGGAATGCAGCAACCAATGTGTGCACAGCAAGCTCCCACAAACAGCAATGTGATAATGGCCAGACAATCTGTGTTTTTGTCATGTTGATTCAGTGTACCTCCACACACAGTCAGTCAGGAAACTCCTCAATCTACCAAGGCTAAAAGCCAGGCCTGTCCTGATCAGAAAACCTCTGCAAGCTGATGATGCTGCATCAGTTACCCAGACAGAAGACCAGTTCCAAAGGCTCTTGGTTCTATTCCTGTGTCACGTTCTCCCTCACCATCAGTGTTAAGAAAACTATAGTTATGGACAGGGTGTTGTGTCTCTGCCTGAGGCTGTACCGGAGCTGTTAATATGGCAATCACCTTGTTTAAAACAATTGCTAGTTAAACAGGTGATGGGCATTGATTATCCCATCAAAACGGAATAAAAATATACAGCTGGAACACTTTATGTGGAAGTTAGTAGCACTGAGAAGCTGTCTTGAAAATAAACTAGCTTGAACTTAAAAAGACCAGCCTGGATTCATTCTTCCACCACAAGCTCTTATTGTGAGGAACAGTGCTGCTGTTCAGCACCAGAAGAGGAGGGAAGTCATCTTAGAGGAACAGAAAATCTTTTGTCAAAGGCTTTGGGCAAGGCCTAGGCCTCCAGGACATGAGAGGTCACACAGAAATGGAGGGAGAGGAGGCTGCTCCCAGGCCCTCTTCTTCAATCAGGATAATTGAATCTTTACCAGTGCCATCCCAGGAATTCTGAGAGCAGTGATAGAAGGGAAATGAGTCCATGCCCTGCATCCCCAGCAGCATTAATGTGTGGCAGGTAGGGAAGGAGGCGTTCAATGGTGATTAAGGTTGGGGTGAGGAGGTTTGACAGGCCTCGCCATTCCATTCTTCTGCCTGGCTGCACCCAAATCTCACTGATTTTGGGATCGGATGACTGAAGAAAGTCCATTCATGAGGTTTACAGATAATCCAACAGCTTTATTCCAAACGGCGCTCTGTTTGGCTGCTCAGCTGAGCTCCAGAAAAGAGTTCAGAGTTGCAGCTGAGCAGGTAAAACTAAAACATGAGCTCTCATTTAATGCACATCAAGGCACCTAGAAATTAAACTCTGTAAGCTCTTGAGTTCCACAGAGCTAAACAGGGAAATCCCATAACCTGAAATACATTTCAATACCCACATTAGTCAGGTTTTTGATGTGATTAATGATTAGCAGATGACATAAAGATATCTTTGCCCTTTATGAAGTTACACTCCCTCCATGACTCACTGCGATGGTTTAGCTCTGTGATTATAAATATGTAGGTCAATAGGCCTGAAATCAGTGTAACTTCAACAGAAGATATCATTGACAGGATCAGAGTAATCAAAACAACCATCTGGACCCATGACTATGATTTGAAAATACATAACCACTTTCCCCTCTCTCCAATGGGAAGTGTCCCTATGTGGGCACTGACCTGAGGGCACAACTAATGCCCCAGTACCACCCTATCCTGCCTTCTGCCACTGCAGCCTGTCTGGCACTCATTGCTGAGATTCTTGGGTAGGGTAGGTTGGGTAACGAAGGGTAGTCACGGAGTGAGGTCCCTGAGGGGGAGAGGAACTCTATCCAGTCAGGCACAGCACCTTCAGGAGAAGAGACAAACTGGATGGACAAGCTGACGAACCCAAGGTCACTTTCTGCCCTCACCTCTGACCTGGTGCCATTTACTGGGACATGTGTCAAATCGCATGTGACCTCCTTTGCAAAATGACTCCTTTATTCTCAAACTTCAGAGGAAATTAAGCATATGGAGTATCAAAGTGGAAGTTTTGTAGTATGAAAAGAGATTAAGACTGGTCTGTACTACTCCCTTATTATCCTATCATTCAATGTCTTTCAAGTATTTCTCAGTAACCAGTGATCACTGGAAGAAAAAAGTTACAAACAGAAGGACTTGTATTTCTATAGCACCTTTCACAACTATTGGCTGCAAAGTTCTTTGGAACATCCTATGAAGTACTTTTGAAGTGCAGTCACTGTTGCTATGTAGGAAACACAGCAGCCATTTTGCACACAGCAAGATCCCACAAACAACAATGCAGTAATGACCAGATAATTTGTTTTTGTGATGTTGCTTGAGAGGCAAATATTGAGAGATGTTGAGAGGTAAATATTGAGAGATGTTGAGAGGTAAATATTGAGAGATGTTGAGAGGTAAACATTGAGAGATGTTGAGAGGTAAATATTGGCCAGGACACTGGTCAAGTCCCCCTGCTCTTCAAAATAGTGCCATGGGATCTTTTACATCCACCTGATGAGGTCAGTGGGGCTGTAGTTTCATGTCTCATTGGAGAAAGCGCACTTCTGACAGTGCAGCACTCCCTTACTACTGCACTAGAGTATCAGCCCTGATTTCTGTTCTCCAAGGTCTGGAGTGAGACTTGAACCCAGAACCTGGTGACTCAGAGGTGAGACTGCCACCCACCGTATGAGCCACAGGAACAGAGGGGGATTTGATAAAATGGGAAGCTGGAGAAGTTTGTTTCAAATCTGATGACCACTTCAAAGGAATCAGACTGCCTTTGTCCTGTCGCCTGCTGAAGTTCTCATGTGTCACTGAGCCACACAGACCAAAGAGCTGGTTGCTAATCGTGCTGAACGAGTTGACCTGCAAAGCGAGGGGACCGGTCTCAGCACCAAAAGCTGAGTCAGGGGGAGAGCCAGTCCCCATCACCTGTATCTTGGAGCCCTTGTTGATTTTCAGTGTGACTTTAATTAGACTCTGGTCAGCCCTCCCTCCCCCTCCCACTTACCCCCCACCGCCTGGTGACATCTTTGTTCTGCTTTGCAGCCCAGTTACACCTCCCTCTTGGTGTGTAATATTCTGATAAGGGAACAGTTTGAGATTGCGTTTTAGAGAACCTATTATATTGTAATTCAGCCTATCTTAGAGCAGACAAAGATCCCTTTCATTAAAACCTTTACCACTGTAACTCTCCCTGAGTCGCCTGTCCTCATTCTCACCCACAATTCACTGGGCTGCAGTCACAGGTCTTGTTGAGGAAGAAGCCCTGTTGGAATTTCAGTCATCCCAAACTGCCCTTTCTGTGGCACACAACATGTTCTTGACCAATAAGTCCACACCCCTCCTCCCTTCCCTTCCTTCGCTACCTCTGCTTGAAGATGACTCAGCCAGGCTGGTTTAAGGGGACATTTTCCCTCTGAACTCTCCTATCCCGCAGCCTGGTCAGCTGGGAGTAGGGAATCCCTGATTTGCTGTCTATCCCATGGATTCGGCGCAAAGCAGCTTGTTAATGAGGCGAGGCGACAGCCAGGGTTTCACATCTCAGCCCAGCCCATGTAAATCCAATTCCTGGCCAGATGTAAAATGGGTTGCCAACTTGCATTCACTGATAAAAGTTAGGATCTAGCCTAGTGTGGGTGGTCCAGTCACTGAGCAGTACAGTTACCAATTCAGCAGCTGAAGGCAGGTTTAAATGCTTTTCTCCTCGCTCCCTCAGCGTCATGGAGAAAAGTGCTCCGACTAGCTTTGTGACTAATCACATTTATATTGGGGGTGTGAACAGCCCACACTGTGTAACCTTCATTCCACGTGCAGAGAGTAGTTCCACTCACAAACTATGAGTAACCTTTGTTGAGATTCACACCAGCCACACGGGAGAGAACTTGAGACAAGGAGGGACTTTTTAATGTTGCTCAGATATTTTGGGGTGCTTTTTTCTCCCCTTGCCCTGATCGTAGCAACACATTTGGTGCAGGGAATTCAACAGTCTTTAGGCTTTGGTTAGCAAAGGGGGGAATTTTAACTGCCGGCCAGGAATCTGGTAGGATGTCAGGACTGTGCACCAAGGAGTCATATAGTCATAGAGTTATTTACAGCACAGAAGGAGGCCATTCAGCCCATCCAGTCCATGCCAGCTCTCTGTAGAACAATCCAGTCAGTCCCACTCCCCTGCTCTATCCCCATTACCCTGCAAGTTGATTTCCTTCAAATGCCCATCCAATTTCCTTCTGAAATCATTGATCGTCTCCACTTCCCCCACCCTCATGGGCAGCAAGTTCCAGGTCATTATCACTCACTGTGTGAAAAAAAGTTCCTTCGCAGATTCCCCCCTGTATCTCTTTCCCAAAACCTTAAATCTGTGTCCCTCTAGTCCTTCTACCATCAGCTAATGGGAAGTTTTCTTTACCTACCTTATCTAAACCTGTCATAATCTTGTACACCTCTATCAAATCTCCCCTCAATCTCCTTTGCTCCAAGGAGAACAACCCCAGCTTCTCCAACCTAACCTTGTAGCTAAAATCCCCCATCCCTGGAACCATTCTGGTAAATCTCCGCTGCACCCTCTCAAGGACCCTCACATCCTTCCTAAAGTGTGGTGACCAGAACTGGACACAATACTCTAGTTGGGGCCTAACCAGAGTGCTTATGGGTAGCTCAGTCAGACCTCATTGGCATCCTGCCAGCCCACTGCCCACCAGAGGAGGTCTCGCCAACCCTCCAGAATTGAGCTGCCATTTTCAGAAATTGAAAACTCATCTCCAGGCACTACCATGAGCTATTTCAGAGAAGAGGTGTTTGTTTTAAATTTTCTTTGAACATTGGGAATAGGTAAAGATGGCAGTTTGACTGAGAGTAAAGAATTATCTGATTGGATGATAAAGAGTCTGTTCAATTCCCACAACTGGTGTGGGTGGGTGGAGCACTATGAGAATGGAAATGTCAGGTGAGGAATGGTGTGAGCGTAGGGGCAGAACAATTAGAGGCAAGGGTCAAGTGACTGTTGTAGGCTATTGGATACAGTTCAGTAGATCTGAAGAAGTTTTTGTAGTCATACATAGGTTAACTATAAGACTTTATTGACTTTTGGAACTATTTACATATACACAGTAAAGGGTACAAGCTAGGAGCTGTCTCCATGCTTGCTGGTACACACAGCTCTGTCCAACACCCAACTGGGTGTGGGTCATATTTTCTCTTACATCACTGCATGGGTGGTACTGTACTCAGACCCACATTAACTCTATATGTACCAGATCTTTATACTACACCTCCCCCAAGTCTTTATCCAATATATTTTAAGTGATAATTTACTCTATGTATAACATTGTTATTATTATCATACATTTACATTCTCATGACTACATTATCACTACCCCATCTCCCTCCTTCAAGTCCTTAAATTCAAAGGTTGAGGCGGTCTAGAGATATTATAACCCTTCCAAATCTCATTGCCACGACTGTCAGAGGAGTGGTTGGCTCTGTTGCTGCTGGTTCTTTCTGTAGGTTTGGAGGTTGTTCTGGTATCTCAGTATGTTTTCATCCTTTTCTTCCATTCTCTCATGTTTAACTGAACTTGGTCAGTTCGGTTGTTGTGTTGGTCAGTGGTTGCTACCCTAACTTGTTTCTTGTGGGGTAGACGAACATTGTGCTCATCTCCAGGTCATTTCTTTTGCTTCTTCTGTCGTCATGTGGGTTGTGATAACGTCCACATTTCTGTGTCTACAATGAGGTTTAGTGGTACACTCGCCTCTGCATTTTGCTGTCAGCATTGGAAGGCTGCTATCAGGTTCCAGCATCGTTCATGGCTTTGGCATGCTGGCTGGGAGTTGCAGTGTAAGTTTGGTGTTCGCAGTGTTGACCTGCTGGTACCCTCATCAGAGCCGGAGGCTGAAGCTCACCGGAGTGCTGGTTGCTCTCCATTACATCCTCCTGGGTGATTGGCTGGTCTAACCATTCTGGGTTTCTCAAGGTTTCTTTGCTGCCACGCCTTATACTGGTTCCAGGATCATACCTATAACTGGAAGTCAGATTCCTCCTGGCCCATAGAGCAGTGTGTCTGTTGTTCAAAGCCAGAGCTCTCTTAGCCACAATTCTTTGTCTGACAGGAGTGTTACGCTGGCTCCCGTGTCCAATTTAAAACTTGTTGAATGACAGTCGACTGAAATGTCCCCATTCCAAAATGAGAAACCAAGATCTTTGGCGTCACCCAAGAACCAGGGTTGTGTGTCTTCTGGGCTTGCAGTCTCAGCCTGGTGGATAATCTTCGGACCTTCTGTGCATTTCAGACTTTTTGCCCTGCACAGTTTGCCATAGTATCCAATCCTGTTGCATTGAGCTGAACCTGCAGGACATGGGTCTGGCCTATGGGGGGGCGCTTTGCTCTACAGGGTTGGCATGGTCACTCTGCTGGCCGGTTCGGGTATTGCGTTCCCTGGCCTGGAGTGTCCCTGTGTTTTTGTTGCTTAATTAGCTAAACTGTGGGTTGGCCCAGTTTAACTCCTCCCCTTAAAATGGTTCTGTGCTGCTCACAGAGTTTTGACTGCCTAACTCTCTGGATTCCCTTTTCCAGGGTTAAATCTTCCTTTACAAAAACAGAATTACCTGGAAAAACTCAGCAGGTCTGGCAGCATCGGCGGAGAAGAAAAGAGTTGACGTTTCGAGTCCTCATGACCCTTCGACAGAACTTTGGCAAGTTCTGTCGAAGGGTCATGAGGACTCGAAACGTCAACTCTTTTCTTCTCCGCCGATGCTGCCAGACCTGCTGAGTTTTTCCAGGTAATTCTGTTTTTGTTTTGGATTTCCAGCATCCGCAGTTTTTTTGTTTTTAAATCTTCCTTTGCTTGCATGAAGTCAGAGAGTGAGTCATCCATGACTCCTACCACTATTCTGTCTCTGATGAGTTCAGATTTTAAGTTTCCGAGTTCCCCCCACCCCGTACCGATCATCGATGAATAAATTGACAGACTCTTCTGGCAGCTGGACTCACTTGTTAAATTTAGCTTTTTCAAGTATTTTATTGTTTCTCAGCTTAAAATAAACATCAAATGATTTTAGTACGTCTTCAAATTTAGCAGATGATTCATTGATTCCCTGTTTTGCAATAATGTTGTCTGCAATGCGACCTACCGAGTAAAGCAGTGTTAACCTGCTCTGCTTCTGACTTTTTGGCTAAACCAGAAACGATGCTGTATCTGAGGAATCTTTTCCTCCAAAGTTCCCAATTCTGCGATTGATCTGGGTCTTGAATTAGTCCAAGGTGATTTGGAATTCTGGTCCATGGTTAAACATTTAAAAACAATGGCTGTCTGCACCTTCTACCTGCAGAGTTCTCTTGCTCAGTATTTTATTTTAAAGTTGCAAACTTGTCAAATCCTGGCTTTTGCTTGCTCTCAGTTGAGTTTAGAAGTCACAATGCTTCTGGATGTTTAAATTACTTTTTCCATTTTGGAGCGAGCTCTAACTGGGTTTTCTCAAACTGCACTTCTGATTCTGAATTATTTCAAGATTTCTCAGGACTTGCTGTAGCCTGGAATTTAAAAGATTTGGCTCACCCCTGCTAGGTATCTGGGATTAGAAGCTGGACTTCCAAAGGAGACTCAATGGAATCTTGTGCTGTAATAAGGAATTTTGAATCTCTGCCTTCAGCTTCCAAGCCTTTCTTTAGAGCGTTTTCCTGGTGATTTGACCTCTGCACCTCTGCTGCTGGAGCTTCTTTTCTGGTCTCAGTCTTCCAGCATTTTAGTTTCTCACGGCATTTTCTGCAAGGCCTTGGGCTTTTCCACAAGCTGCCATCATATTGGATACAGTTCAGTAGATCTGAAGAAGTCTTTGTAGTCACACGTAGGTTAACTGTGAGTCTTTATTGACTCTTGGAATTATTTACATATACACAGTAAAGGGTACAAGCTCGGAGCTGTCTCCATGCTTGCTGGTACACACGGCTCTGTCCAACACTAGGTGTGGGTCATGTGCTCTCTTACATCCCTGTGTGGTCAGTACTGCACTCAGTCCCACATTAACCCTATATGCGACAGACCCTAATACTACAGTGATGAACCATCCAAGAATGTGATCAGAGTTTATAATCCAATGCCAAAACCAGCTGTAAAGAGGTAGCTGGCATGCAGGCAAAGATTGGCACTCTGGTACATGGCAGGAGGGTATTAGCAGCCTTATATTTGAACACAGCTTGCAGTTTATCACTTGCTGCTTATGCTGTTTGGTATGCAGGTAGTCCTGTTTTATAGCTTCACCAGGTTGACAGCTCATTTTTAGGTATGCCTGGTGCTGCTCCTGACATGCCCTCCTGCACTCTTCATTGAACCAGGGTTGATCCCCTGGCTTGATGGTAATGGTAGAGTGGGGAATATGCCGGGCCATGAGGTTACAGATTGTGTTCGAGTACAATTCTGCTGCTGCTGATGGCCCACAGCACCTCATGGATGCCCAGTCTTGAGTTGCTAGATCTGTTCAAAATCTATCCCATTTAGCACGGTGGTAGTGCCACACAACACGATGGAGGGTATCCTCAATGTGAAGGTGGGACTGTGTCTCCACAATGACTGTGCGGTGGTCACTCCTACCGATACTGTCATGGACAGATGTATCTGTGACAGGCAGGTTGGTGAGGATGAGGTCAGGTATGTTTTTCCCTCTTGGTTCCCTCACCACCTGCTGCAGACCCAGTCTAGCAAGTTTGCCAGTGATTCTTTCAAGTGATGCTCAACATGGAGGAGGCACTGATTCATCAGCTGAGGGAGGGTGGTACATGGTAATCAGCAGGAGGTTTCCTTGTCCATGTTTGACCTGATGCCATGAGACTTCATGGGGTCCAGAGTCGATGTTGAGGACTCCCAGGGCAACTCCCTCCTGACTGTATACCACTGTGCTGCCTCCTCTGCTGTGTCTGTCCTGTCGGTGGGACAGGACATACCCAGGGATGGTGATGGTGGTGCCTGGGACATTGTCTGTAAGGTATGATTCTGTGAGGATGACTATGTCAGGCTGTTGCTTGACTAGTCTGTGAGGCAGCTCTCCCAATTTTGGGCACTAGCCCCCAGATGTTAGTAAGGAAGACTTACTTCTTCTAAGGGTTGACAGGGCTGGGTTTGCCAGTGGTTCCAGTGCCCAGGTCAATACCAGGTGGTCCATCCAGTTTCATTCCTTTTAGACTTTGTAGTGGTTTGATACAAATGAGAGGCTTGCTTGGCCATTTCATAGACTATCCTGCTCCCTTGCTGCTATCCCAGGCTCCACTCCCTCTATGCTAAGCCTACAGCTTCCCTATGTACCTTTCTTGGCATCTTTCAATGGGCTCATCGAACACAAGAAGTAGGAGCGGGACTAGGCCACTCGGCCCATCGAGCCTGCTCTGCCATTCATAGAGTCATAGAGTCTACAGCACAGTAAAAGGCCCTTCAGCCCATCTGGTCTGCGCCAGTCAAACAAGTACCTAACTATTCTAATCCCATTTTCCAGCACTAGGCCCGTAGTCTTGTATGCCATGGCATCACAAGTGCACATCCAAATGCTCCTTAAATGTTATGAGGGTTTCTGCCCCTACCATCCTTTCAGGCAATGAGTTCCAGATTCGGGGAAGGCCAATTTTAATAAGATCAGATATGATTTGGCCAGAGTGGACTGGGAGCAGCTACTTTTAGGTAAATCTGCATCAGAGCAGTGGGACTCATTCAAGAAGGAAATAGGGAGAGTACAGGGCCAACATTTTCCAGTAAAGATAAAGGGTAGGACCAACAAATCCAGGGAACCCTGGATATAGAGAAATATACAGGATTGGATAAAGAGAAAAAGGGAGGCTTATGTCAGATACAGAGAGCTCAAAACAGCGGAAGCCCAAGAGAAGTATAGAATGTGTAAGGGGGAACTTAAAAAGGAAATTAGAGCAAAAAGGGACATGAACAACATTGGCAGGTAAAGTAAAGGAAAATCCAAAGTTATTTCACAAGTACGTTGAGAGTAAGAGGATAACTAGAGAAAGAGTGGGGCCCATTAAGGACCATAGTAGTAATTTGTGTGTGGAGCTGGAAGACGCAGGTAGGGTTCTAAATGAATACTCTGTGTCGGTGTTCACAAGTGAGAGGGACTACGTGGGTATGAAAATCAGGCAGAAGGAGTGTGATATAATTAAAGAAATTAGCATAGAAAGGGAAGAGGTTCTAAGTGGTCTGGCAGGCTTAAAAGTAGATAAATATCCAGGCCTGGATGAAATGTACCCCAGGCTGTTGAGTGACGTAAGGGAGGAGATAGCAGGGGCGCTGGCAATAATTTCCAATACCTCTCTGGCCACAGGAGAGGTGCCAGAGGACTGGAGGACAAACAATGTGGTATCGTTATTCAAGAAGGGAGGAAGGGATAAACCAGGGAACTACACACCAGTCAGTCTAACCTCAGTGGTGGGGAAACTATTGGAAGCAATTCTGAAGGACAGAATTAATCTACACTTGGAGAGGCAGTGATTAATCAAGGACAGTCAGCATGGTCTTGTTAAGGGAAGGTCATATCTGACCAATTTGATTGAGTTTTTTGAAGAGGTGACCAGGTGTGTAGATGAGGGCAATGCATTTGACATCGTCTACTTGGACTTCAGCAAGGCTTTTGATAAGGTCCCACATGGGAGACTGATAACAAATGTAAGAGCCCAAAGGATCCGAAGCAATTTGGCAAATTGGATTCAGAATTGGCTGAGTGGCAGGAAGCAGAGGGTGATGGTCAAGGGGTGTTTTTGTGACTGGATGCCTGTGTCCATTGGGGTTTCACAGGGATCGGTGTTGGGTCCCTTGCTGTTTGTGGTATATATAAACGATCTAGACTTGAATGTAAGAGGGTTGATCAGTAAGTTTGCGGATGACACGAAAATTGGTGGGGTGATAAATAGTGAGGAGGATAGTCTTAGATTACAGGAGGATATAGACGGGCTGGTCAGATGGGCTGATCAGTGGCAAATGGAATTTAATCGGGATAAGTGTGAGGTGATGTACTTGGGCAAGACAAACAAGGCACGAGAATACACGATGAATGGTAGGACACTGGGAAGTAATGAGGATCAGAGGGATCTTGGTGTGCATGTCCACCGGTTGCTTAAGTTAGCGGGACAGGTAGATAAGGTGGTTAAGAAGGCATATGGGATACTTTCCTTTATTAGCCGAGGGATAGAATATACGAGTAGGGAGGTTATGCTGGAACTGTATAAAACGCTGGTTAGGCCACAGCTAGAGTATTGTGTGCCGTTCTGGAATCCGCATTATCAGAAGGATGTGACTGCACTAGAGAGAGTGCAGAGGAGATTTACCAGGATGTTGCCTGGGCTGGAGAGTTTTAGTTATGAGGAGAGATTGGATAAACTGGGGTTATTTTCCCTGGAGCAGAGGAGATTGAGGGGGGACATGATTGAGGTGTATAAAATTATGAGGGGCATAGATAGGGTAGACAGGAAGGAACTTTTCCCCTTGGTGGAGGGATCAATAACCAGGGAGCATAGATTTAAGGTAAGGGGCAGGAGGTTTAGAGGGGATGTGAGGAAGAATTTTTTCACCCAGAGGGTGGTGGGAATCTGGAATCTGGAATCCGATACGATCATAGCTGATCTTCAACACCATTTCCAGCCCACTCCCCATATCCCTTAATTCCTGGAGAGATCAGAAATCTGTCTATCCCAGCCTTAGGTATATTCAACAATGGAGTATCCACAACCCTCTGGGGTAGAGAATTCCAAAGATACCCAACACTTTGAGTGAAGAAGTTTCTCCTCATCTCAGTCCTAAATGTGTGTCCGCTTACCTGAGACTGTGCCCCCGTGTTTTAGATTCTCTGGCCCACAGAATCAAATCCCTCACCACCTGCTGCAGACCCAGTCTAGCAGCTATGTCCTTTGGGACTCGGCCAGCTCGGTCTGTAGTGGTGCTATTGAGCCACTCTTAGTGATGGACATTTAAGTCCCCCTCCCAGAGTACATTCTGTGCCCTTGCCACCCTCAGTGCATCCTCCAAATGGTGTTTAACATGGAGGGACACTGATTCATCAGCTGAGGGAGGGCGGTACGTGGTAATCAGCAACCCCAACTGCCCCATCTCACTCTCTCATCGGCCTTCCTGCCCAGTATGACCGCTGAGGGTTAATCTTGTCAATCTCCTTCCTGTCCAACTCACCCCTCCCATTGCTGACCCTGTGAACTCTACCAGTGGATTAGCTCTCACCTCCCCTTGTCACACCTCCCTCCAGAATACCTGTTCACTTGTGAACAAGACCCTTACCATCCATGAATTTATTGTGGATGATTACATCAACGTCATAGACTTAACAGAAAACTGGCTGAGGGGAGATGACACCTTCCCCCTAAATGAGAGCTCCGTGCCTGGCTATATCTTCCACCATTTGCACCAAGACCATCACAGTGGTGGTGTGACACTTATCACCAGGTCACACTTTGACCTGACCCTCTACTCCTTTGGCACTTTCTCCTCCTTTGAGCATCTCAGCTTGTTCCACCTCTCTCACCTTTCACTCAAATTCCTCATTCTCCCACCCTCCCATTTACAATAAAAATTTTCTCAACGAGATTTCTTCAGTGCTTCCCTCCCTCGGCCTCTGCACCGAATGACTTCTCATTCTCGGTGATTTCAATCTCTATCTCACCTCTTCATGTTCCCTCTCCTCTGAGTTCACTGCCTTCTTATCCTCCCTAAATCTCTCCCTCCATGTAAACTCCTCAACCCATATTCATGGTTACTCCATTGACCTTACTATCTCATGTGGTCTCGCTACTCTCATTGTATCAATCACAGGTAAGGCTATCTCTGATCACTTCCTTGTATCACTCACCACCTACACTGCCCTCCACACCCAAACCCTACCTCCTTCTGTATCAGTCCCTGGGAACAGCTTTCCCCCAATTCACTTACAAGTGCACTTTCAAAGCCACAACTGCCTAGCCAGCCGTCCAGTCACCACAACATTTCTGCAGCTACTGATTTACTCAACCACGCACTCACTCCACCTTTGATGTCCTAGTCTCCAACAAAACCATCACTCTCTCTCACCCTGGCCGTTCCCCTTGGTACCTCCCTCATCTCCACCCACTTAAGTCCAAGGGATGGGGACTTGAAAGGATACGGTGGACAAGCGGTTTAGCCATTCACCGCCACATCTGGCTGGACCAATTAAAACACTATCGGATCTAACTCTCGCCTGCTAAAAGCTGCTCGCTATTCCAGGATCATTCTGAAATGCAAAGATAACCTCCGACTTCTTTTCTGGACTGTAGACCACCTTCTTAATTCCCTGTCCCCTCCATCCTCATCTCCAACAATAAGTGTGAGAAGCTCATGGATTTCTTTGTCACTAAGTCAAGACCATTCAGTCAGCTGCCTCCTGCTGTGTCTCTCCCTTCCTCTCGCCCATCTGACCAATCTTCCTCTAATTCTCCCCAAACTCAAGCACTAAACTCACATCTTTCTCCAGTTTCTCACCTGTCCCCCCTCATGCCCTCTCTGAGCTCTTCTTGTCCATGAGACCCACTCCTGCTCCCTTGATCCCATTCCCACTAAAATCCTGACCACCCAGCTTTCCCTCCTGGTCCCCATGTTAGCCAATATTGTAAATGGTTCTCTCTCTTCAGGTGTTGTCCATCTCTCCTTTGAACCTGTTGTCATCATCCTCTCCTTAAAAACAACCCTTGACCCCTTCGTCCTTGCAAGCTTCCATCCTATTTCCGACCTCCCTTTCCTCTCCATGGTCCTTGAATATGTTGCCCACCTCCCGAATCCATTCTCATCTTTCCCAGAACTTCATGTTTGAATCCCTCCAATCAGGTTTCTGCCACTGATACTGAAACAGCTCTTATCAAAGTCACAATAACATCCTTTGTGACTGTGACAAAGGTAAACTTTCCCTCCTCGTCCTTCTCCCCTGTCTGCAGCCTTTGACACGGTTTGACCACACCATCCTCCTCTAACACCTCTCCACTGTCGTCCAGCTGGGTGGGACCTGCTCTCACCTGGTTCCATTCTTATCTATCTAATCGGAGACAGAGAATCACTGGAAATGGCTTCTCTTCCTGCTCCTGCACCGTTACCTCTGGTGTCCCCCTCAAGGATCTATCCTTGACCCCCTCCTATTTCTCATCTACATGCTGCCCCTCAGTGACACCATCCGAAAGCACAGTGTTAGTTTTCACATGTACGCTGACAACACCCAGCTCTACCTCACCCCCACCTCTCTCAACTCCTCCACTGTTTTTAAATTATTGGCATCCGGTACTAGAAATTTCCTCCAGTTAAATGATTGGAAGACTGAAGTCATTGTTTCCAGCCCCCCCCACTACTTCAAATTCTATTCCCTGGTGTCAGGAAACCCAAACATACTTGCGTAAATTGGGAGTTCCTGGTGGGCCTCAGGCTTCTTGTGCCGGGAAACATGTGCAGTTCATCCATTTATACACCTCAGGCTGGGAACTGGCCCTGCACATGTGCACAGAGGAGAGAGGAGAATAAAAGTGAAATGGCGTGAAGCCGGAAGTCGGGCAGCCTGAAGAGGAGTGCCAGGGAGGGGGACAGGGAGAGGCCCCAAACAAAGCAGGGAGTGGAGCAGAAACAGGCCCCAAAGACAGCGTCAGGCAAGGGATAAGGACAGAGATCAGAAACAGGCCCTGTAAAATAAAGTTGAGATCAAGGAGCAAAGCTTCAAATTAAAGAGAACGATCTGTGGGGAGCAGACTCGAAGCAAAGTGGACTTGAAAGCAGCCCAGCAGACCTGAGAGGGCAGCTGAAGGTTGGTGACTCCATGCCACGGGCCGTTAGAGCAAAGGCACCCTTTTGGAGCAGTGGTGTTCTGCTTGGCACAGCCAAATATCTGAAATTGTGCTTGGAAGGTGAAACCTGACTACACATGGAAACGCAGGGGAAAGGAATCTCACAGGGCAAGATTGAAACCCTGGATGTCGACTCTTGTTCAAGCTGCCCCAGTGGGAGTGACGTTTGGAGAGAATTCCAAGATGACTTCTTCAAATGTGGAGATTGGAAACCCCTCATGGAAAGGACAGCGGCCGGGATTTTCCGGCCCTGTCACGGGTGGAGCCACAGCTGGAAGTCCATTGACTTGCGGTGGGACCGGAAGATCCCAGTGGGAGGGGGGTGGGTGTGGAAAATCCCAGCCAGAGTTTCAGTGAGACCGGTTGGCTGATGGTGTGACAAGCATCTGGGTGGGTTGTTGAGCAATCCATGGTACCTGCTTTGGTCGCATCTGTCATTTACTTTGGAGTGTGGTGTGTCTGACCACAGTTCGCCTGTTGGTTCACTTGAACCTCACACTTCCCTTGAATATTGGAGTATAAGATGATTATGATAAATTGTTTTATCTTTCCTAATTTGTATGTGTCTGTAAAAATATAGCTAGGGATGAAGGAATAGTGTGAATCTAAGATTCATTTTCTTGAGCTTGTATTGAGATCTTTCCAACCCTTTTGTCTGGAGTAATATAGTTCATTTTTGTTTAATAAATATTTTATTCTTTGTGCTGGAAGTTCATCAGCAGACTCCTGTGAATTTGTTCAGTAACTTAACTCCACAGTTTCTATAAAAAATAAAAGTTAGGATCTATCAAGCCAGGTTTTAATCTGGGATCTGACTTATCCAGTATTAACATCATCTGGAATCGTAACACCAGCTACTGACTCCATCCCTCTCCCTGGCAACAGTCTGAGATTAAGCCAGCCTGTTCACAACCTTGGTCTCATTTTGATTTTGACGTGAGTTTCTGACCTCATATCCACTCCATCTCTAAGACCACCTATTTCCACCTCCGTAACATCACCCGACTTTACCCCTGTCTCAGCTCATCTGCTGCTGACACCCTCATCTTTACCTTTGTTACCTCCAGACTCGACTATTCCAACACTCCTGGCTGCTCCCCCACATTCTACCCTCTGGAAACTTCAGGTTATCCAAAACTCTGCTGTCTGTGCCCTAACCCACAGCAATCCCCATTCCCCTATCAGCCCTGTGCTCACTGTCCTACACTGGCTCCCAGTCAAGCAATGGCTTCATTTTAAAATTCACATCCTTGGTTTCAAATCCCTCCATGGCCTTGACCCCTCTCAATCTCTGTAACCTCCTCCAACCCTAAAACACTCCCTATCTCTGTAACCTCCCCGAGCCCCTACACCCCTCCCCATCTCTGTAACCTCCTCCAGCCCCTACACCCCTCCCTATCTCTGTAACCTCCTCCAGCCCCACAACCCTCCCTATCTCTGTAACCTCCTCCAGCCCCTACAACCCTCCCTATCTCTGTAACCTCCTCCAGCCCCAAAACCCACCCTATCTCTGTAACCTCCTCCAGCCCCACAACCCTCCCTATCTCTGTAACCTCCTCCAGCGAATACACCCCTCGCTATCTCTGTAACCTCCTCCAGCCCCAACACCCCTCCCTATCTCTGTAACCTCCTCCAGCCCTACACCCCTCCCTATCTCTGTAACCTCCTCCAGCCCCTACAACCCTCCCTATCTCTGTAACCTCCTCCAGCCCTACACCCCTCCCTATCTCTGTAACCTCCTCCAGTATCTACAACACTCCCTATCTCTGTAAACTCCTCCAGCCCATACACCCCTCCCTATCTCTGTAACCTCCTCCAGTCCCTACAACCCTCCCTATCTCTGTAACCTCCTCCAGTATCTACAACACTCCCTATCTCTGTAACCTCCTCCAGCTCCGACAATCCTCCCTATCTCTGTAACCAACTCCAGCCCCTACACCCCTCCATATCTCTGTAACCTCCTCCAGCCACTACACCCCTCCCTATCTCTGTAACCTCCTCCAGTCCCTACAACCCTCCCTATCTCTGTAACCTCCTCCAGCCCCTCCACCCCTCCATATCTCTGTAACCTCCTCCAGTCCCTACAACCCTCCCTATCTCTGTAACAACCTCCAGTATCTACACCACTCCCTATCTCTGTAACCTCCTCCAGCTCCTACAACCCTCCCTATCTCTGTAACCAACTCCAGCCCCTACACCCCTCCATATCTCTGTAACCTCCTCCAGCCCCTACAACCCTCCCTATCCCTGTAACCTCCTCTAGCACCTACAACCCTCCCTATCTCTGTAAACTCCTCCAGCCCCTACAACACTCCCTATCTCTGTAACCTCCTCCATCCCCTACAAACCTCCCTATCCCTGTAACCTCCTCCAGCCCCTACAAGCCTCCCTATCTCTGTAACCTCGTCCAGCCCCTACAACCCTACCTATGTCTGTAACCTCGTCCAGCTCCTACAACCCTCCCTATCTCTGTAACCTCCTCCAGCCCCTACACCCCTCCCTATGTCTGTAACCTCCTCCAGCCCCTACACCCCTCCATGTCTCTGTAACCTCCTCCAGCCCCTACACCCATCCCTATCTCTGTAACCTCCTCTAGCACCTACAACCCTCCCTATCTCTGTAACCACCTCCAGTCCCATACACCACTCCCTATGTCTGTAACCTCCTCCATCCCCTACAACCCTCCCTATCTCTGTAACGTCCTACAGCGCCTACAGCCCTACCTATCTCTGTAACCTCCTCCAAACCCTACACCCCTCCCTAACTCTGTAACCTCCTCCAGCCCCTACAAGCCTCCCTATCTCTGTAACCTCCTCCAGCCCCTACAACACGCCCTATGTCTGCAACCTCGTCCAGCTCCTATAACCCTCCCTATCTCTGTAACCTCCTCCAGCCCCTACAACCCTCCCTATCTCTGTAACCTCCTCCAGCCCCTACAACCCTCCCTATCACTGTAATCTCCTCCAGCCACTACACCCCTCCCTATCTCTGGAACCTCCTCCAGTCCCACTACCCTCCCTATCACTGTAACCTCCTTCAGCCGCTACACCGACCCTATTTCTGTAAGCTTCTCCAGCCCCTACAATCCTCCCTATCCCTGTAACCTCTTCCAGCACCACAAACCTCCCTATCCCTGTAACCTCCTCCACTCCCTACAACCCTCCCTATCACTGTAACCCACTCCAGCCCCTACACCCCTCCCTATATCTGTAACCTCCTCCAGGCACTACACCCCTCCCTATCTCTGTAACATCCTCCAGTCCCATACACCACTCCCTATCTCTGTAACCTCCTCCATCCCCTCCAACACTCCCTAACTGTTTAAGGTCCTACAGCGCCTACAGCCCTCCCTATCTCCGTAAATTCATCCAGCCCCTACAACCCTCCCTATCTCTGTAACCTCCTACAGCCCGTACAAACCTCCCTATCTCTGCAACCTCCTCCATCCCCTACAAACCTACCTATCTCTGTAACCTCCTCCAGCCACTACACCCCTCCCTATGTCTGGAACCTCCTCCAGCCACTACACCCCTCAATATCTCTGTAACCTCCTCCAGCCCCACAACCCTCCCTATCACTGTAACCTCCTCCAGCCACTACACCCCTCCCTATGTCTGGAACCTCCTCCAGCCACTACACCCCTCCCTATCTCTGTAACCTCCTCCAGCCCCACAACCCTCCCTATCACTGTAACCACCTCCAGCCACTACACCCCTCGCTATCTCTGTAACCTCCTCCAGCCCCACAAACCTCCCTATCTCTTTAACCTCCTCCAGCCCCACAACCCACCCTATCACTGTAACCTCCTCCAGCCACTACACCCCTCCCTATCTCTGGAACCTCCTCCAGTCCCTACACCCCACCCTATCTCTGTAACCTCCTCCAGTCCCACTACCCTCCCTATCTCTGTAACCTCCTTCAGCCGCTACAACCGTCCCTATCTCTGTAACCTCCTCCAGCCCCTACAACCCTCCTTATCACTGTAACCACCTCCAGCGCCTACAACCCTCCCTATATCTGTAACCTCCTCCAGCCCCTACAACCCTCCCTATCTCTGCAACCTCTTCCAGCACCTACGACGCTCCCTAACTCTGTAACCTCCTGCAGCCCCTACACCCCTCCCTATCTCTATAACCTCCTCAAGTCCCTACAACTCTCCCTATCTCTGTAACCTCCTCCAGCTCCTACAACCTTCCCTATCTCTGTAACCAACTCCAGCCCCTACAACCCACACTATCTCTGTAACCTCCTCCAGCACCACAACGCTCCCTATCTCTGTAACCTCTTCCACTCCCTACAACGCTCCCTATCACTGTTACCCACTCCAGCCCCTACACCCCTCCCTATCTCTGTAACCGCCTCCAGCCCCTACACCCCTCCCTATCTCTGTAACCTTCTCTAGCACCAACAACCCTCCCTATCTCTGTAACCTCCTCCAGCCCCTACACCCCACCATTTCTATGTAACCTCCTCCAGTCCCTACAAACATCCCTATCACTGTAACCCACTCCAGACCCTACACCCCTCCCTATCTCTGTAACCTCCTCCAGCCCCTACACCCCTCCCTAACTCTGTAACCTCCTCTAGCACCTACAACCCTCCCTATCTCTGTAACCTCCTCCAGCCCCTACACCCTTTCGTTTCTCTGTAACCTCCTCCAGCCCCACAACCATCCCTATCTCTGTAACCTCCGCCAGCCCCTACACCCCTCCCCATCTCTGTAACATCTTCCAGCCCCTACACCCCTCCCTATCTCTGTAACCTCCTCCAGCCCCTACAACCCTCCCTATCTCTGTAACCTCCTCCAGCCCCTACACCCCTCTGTTTCTCTGTAACCTCCTCCAGCCCCACAACCCTCCCTATCTCTGTAACCTCCTCCAGCCCCTACACCCCTCCCTATCCCTGTAACCTACTCCAGCCGCTACAACCCTCCCTATCTCTGTAATCTCCTCCAGCACCTACAACCATCCCTATCTCTGTAACCTCCCCCAGCCACTCAATACTCCCTATCTCTGTAACCTCCTCCAGCCTCTACAACATTCCCTATCTCTGTAACCTCCTCCAGCCCCTACAACCCTCCCTATCTCTGTAACCTCCTCCAGTCCCTACAACCCTCCATTTCTCTATACCCTCCTCCAGCCCCTACACCCGTCTCTATCTCTGAAAACTGCTCCAGCCCCTACACCACTCCCTATCTGTGTAACCTCCTCCGGTCCCTTAGAGCACTCCTTATCTCTGTAAACTTCTCCATCCCCTAGAACCCTCTCTATCTCTGTAATGTCCTACAGCGCCTACAGCCCTCGCTATCTCTGTAACCTCCTCCAGCCCCTACACCCCTCCCTATCTCTGTAACCTCCTCCAGCCCCTACAGCTCTCCCTATCACTGTAATCTCCTGTTGACCCTACACCCCTCCCTTTCTCTGCAACCTCCGCCAGTCCCTACACCCCTCCCTTTCTCAGTAACCTCCTCCAGTCCCACTACCCTCCCTATCTCTGTAACCTCCTTCAGCCCCTATACCATCCCTATCTCTGTAACCTTCTCCAGCCCCTACAACCCTCCCTATCTCTGTAACCTCCTCCAGCCCCTACAACCCTCCCTATCTCTGTAACCTCCTCCAGTGCCTACAACACTCCCTATCTCTGTAACCTCCTCCAGCCCCTACACCCCGCCCTATCTCTGTAACCTCCTCCAGCCCCTACAACCCTCCCTATCTCTGTAACCTCCTCCAGCGCCTACAACCCTCCCTATCTCTGTAACCTCCTCCAGCCCCTACAACCCTCCCTATATCTGTAACCTCCTCGAGCGTCTACAACCCTCCCTATCTCTGTAACCTCCTTCAGTCCCTACACACCTCCCTATCTCTGTAACCTCCTCCAGTCCCTACAACCCTCCCTATCTCTGTAACCTCCTCCAGCCACTACACCCCTCCCTATCTCTGTAACCTCCTCCAGGCCCCTACACCCCTCCCTATCGCTGTAACCTCCTCCAGGCCCCTCCAACCCTCCCTATCTCTGTAAACTCCTCCAGTCCCTACAACCCTCCCTATCTCTGTAAACTCCTCCAGTATCTACAACACTCCCTATCTCTGTAACCTCCTCCAGTCCCTACAACCCTCACTATCTCTGTAACCTCCTCCAGCTCCTACACCCCTCCCTATCTCTGTAACCAACTCCAGCCCCTACACCCCTCCATATCTCTGTAACCTCCTCCAGCCCCTACACCCCTCCCTATCTCGGTAACCTCCTCCAGCCCCTACACCCCTCCCTATCTCTGTAACCTCCTCTAGCACCTACAACCCTCCCTATCTCTGTAACCTACTCCAGAACCTACACCCCTCCATTTCTCTGTCACCTCCTCCAGGCCCTACAAACATTCCTATCACTGTAACCCACTCCAGCCACTACACCCCTCCCTATCTCTGTAACCTCCTCCAGCCCCTACACCCATCCCTATCTCTGTAACCTCCTCTAGCACCTACAACCCTCCCTATCTCTGTAACCACCTCCAGTCCCATACACCACTCCCTATGTCTGTAACCTCCTTCATCCCCTACAACCCTCTCTATCTCTGTAACGTTCTACAGCGCTTACAGCCCTCCCTATCTCTGTAACCTCCTCCAGCCCCTACACCCCTCCCTATCTCTGTAACCTCCTCCGGCCCCTACAAAATTCCCTATCTCCGTAACATCCTCCAGCCACTACAACCCTCCCTATGTCTGCAACCTCGTCCACGTCCTACAACCCTCCCTATCACTGTAACCTCCTCCAGCCACTACACCCCTCCCTATCTGTGGAACCTCCTCCAGCCACTACACCCCTCCCTATCTCTGTAACCTCCTCCAGCCCCTACATCCCTCCCTATCACTGTAACCTCCTCCAGCCACTACACCCCTCCCTATCTCTGGAACCTCCTCCAGTCCCTACACCCCACCCTATCTCTGTAACCTCCTCCAGTCCCACTAACCTCCCTATCTCTGTAACCTCCTTCAGCCCCTACAACCCTCATTATCTCTGTAACCACCTCCAGCGCCTACAACCCTCCCTATCTCTGTAACCTCCTCCAGCCCCTACACCCCTCCCTATCTCTGTAACCTCCTCCAGCCCCTACAACCCTCCCTATCTCTGCAACCTCTTCCAGCACCTACGACGCTCCCTAACTCTGTAACCTCCTCCAGCTCCTACTACCCTCCCTATCTCTGTAACCTCCGCCAGCCCCTACTCCCCTCCCCATCTCTGTAACATCTTCCAGCCCCTACACCCCTCCCTATCTCTGTAACCTCCTCCAGCCCCTACACCCCTCCCTGTCCCTGTAACCTACTCCAGCCGCTACAACCCTCCCTATCTCTGTAATCTCCTCCAGCACCTACAACCCTCCCTATCTCTGTAACCTCCTCCAGCCGCTACAACATTCCCTATCTCTGTAACCTCCTCCAGCCCCTACAACTGTCCCTATCTCTGTAACCTCCTCCAGCCCCTACAACCCTCCCTATCTCTGTAACCTCCTCCAGCCCCTACAACCCTCCCTATCTCTGTAACCTCCTCCAGCCCCTACAGCCCTCTCTATCTCTGTAACCTCCTCCAGCCCCTACACCACTCCTTATCTCTGTAACCTCCTCCGGTTCCATTCAGCACTCCCTATCTCTGTAACCTCCTCCATCCCCTAGAACCCTCTCTATCTCTGTAACGTCCTACAGCCCTACAGCCCTCCCTATCTCTGTAACCTCCTCCAGCCCCTACAACCCTCCCTATCTCTGTAACCTCCTCCAGCGCCTACAAACCTCCCTATCTCTGTAACCTCCTCCAGCCCCTACAACCCTCCCTATCTCTGTAACCTCGTCCAGCTACTAGACCACTCCCTATCTCTGTAACCTCCTCCAGCCCCTACACCCCTCCCTATCTCTGTAACCTCCTCCAGCCCCTACAACCCTCCCTATCTCTGTAACCTCCGCAGTCCCTACATCCCTCCCTTTCTCTGTAGCCTCCTCCAGTCCCCTACATCTCCCTATCTCTGTGAGCTCCTCCAGCCCCTACTACCGTCCCTATCTCTGTAACCTCCTCCAGCCCCTACAATCCTCGCTATCTCTGTAACCTCCTACAAACCTCCCTATCTCTGTAACCTACACCAGCCCCTACAACCCTCCCTATCTCTATAACCTCCTGCAACCCCCTACACCCCTCCCTATCTCTGTAACCTCCTCCAGCCCCTTCAACCCTCCTATCTCTGTAACCTCCTCCAGCCCCCTACAACCCTCCCTATCTCTGTAACCCCCTCCAGCCCCTACAACCCTCCCTATCTCTGTAACTTCCTTCCGTCTCCTACAACCCTACCTATCTCTGTAAACCTCCCCAGACCCTACAAACCTCCCTATCTCTGTAAACTCCTCAGTCCCTACAACCCTCCCTATCTCTGTAACCTCCTCCAGTCCCTACAACCCTCCCTATCTCTGTAACCTCCTCCAGCCACTACACCCCTCCCTATCTCTGTAACCTCCTCCAGGCCCCTACACCCCTCCCTATCGCTGTAACCTCCTCCAGGCCCCTACAACCCTCCCTATCTCTGTAAACTCCTCCAGTCCCTACAACCCTCCCTATCTCTGTAACCTCCTCCAGCCACTACAACCCTCCCTATCTCTGTAACCTCCTCCAGCCCCTACAACCCTCCCTGTCTCTGTAACCTCCTCCAGTGCCTACAACACTCCCTATCTCTGTAACCTCCTCCAGCCCCTACACCCCGCCCTATCTCTGTAACCTCCTCCAGCCCCTACAACCCTCCCTATCTCTGTAACCTCCTCCAGCGCCTACAACCCTCCCTATCTCTGTAACCTCCTCCAGCCCCTACAACCCTCCCTATCTCTGTAACCTCTCCAGCCCTTACAACCCTCCCTATCTCTGTAACCTCCTCCAGCCCCTACAATGCTCCCTATCTCTGTAACCTCCTCCAGTGCATACAACACTCCCTATCTCTGTAACCTCCTCCAGCCCCTGCACCCCGCCCTATCTCTGTAACCTCCTCCAGCCCCTACAACCCTCCCTATCTCTGGAACCTCCTCCAGCACCTACAACCCTCCCTATCTCTGTAACCTCCTCCAGCCCCTACAACCCTCCCTATATCTGTAACCTCCTCGAGCGCCTACATCCCTCCCTATCTCTGTAACCTCCTTCAGTCCCTACACACCTCCCTATCTCTGTAACCTCCTCCAGTCCCTACAACCCTCCCTATCTCTGTAACCTCCTCCAGCCACTACACACCTCCCTATCTCTGTAACCTCCTCCAGGCCCCTACACCCCTCCCTATCGTTGTAACCTCCTCCAGGCCCCTACAACCCTCCCTAGCTCTGTAAACTCCTCCAGTCCCTCCAACCCTCCATATCTCTGTAAACTCCTCCAGCCACTACAAACCTCCCTATCTCTGTATCCTCCTCCAGTATCTACAACCCTCCCTATCTCTGTAACCTCCTCCAGCCCCTACACCTCTCTGTTTCTCTGTAACCTCCTCCAGCTCCTACAACCCTCCCTATCTCTGTAACCTCCTCCAGCCCCTACAACCCTCCCTATCTCTGTAACCTCCTCCAGCCCCTACAACCCTCCCTATCTCTGTAACCTCCTCGAGCGCCTACAACCCTCCCTATCTCTGTAACCTCCTTCAGTCCCTACAGACCTCCCTATCTCTGTAACCTCCTCCAGCCCCTACAACCCTCCCTATCTCTGTAACCTCCTCCAGCCACTACACCCCTCCCTATCTCTGTAACCTCCTCCAGGCCCCTACACCCCTCCTATCTCTGTAACCTCCTCCAGGCCCCTACAACCCTCCCTATCTCTGTAAACTCCTCCAGTCCCTACAACCCTCCCTATCTCTGTAACCTCCTCCAGCCC
>NC_054507.1:2629769-2632269 GCF_017639515.1 Carcharodon carcharias
CCCACCGACCTCCCTGACCCCCCCTCCCCACCGACCTCCCTGACCCCCCCTCCCCACCGACCTCCCTGACCCCCCTCCCCACCGACCTCCCTGACACCCCCTCCCCACCGACCTCCCTGACCCCCCCTCCCCACCGACCTCCCTGACCCCCCTCCCCACTGACCTCCCCGACCCCCCTCACCGACCTCCCCAACCCCTCCCCACTGACCTCCCTGACCCCCCCGCACCCTGCTACCCCCAGGAACAACTCCCCTCTCTACAACGTTGAACTGGAAACTAACAGTATAGCAGCAGAACACAGATACAGTGGGAAGAGCTCATGAGCGGAGACAGATGTATTTCTGCTTGGCTATTGTCTTCTCCCTTCTTAGGCAGCCCCTTGGGATTGAGGATGACTTGCTACCACACTGATTTAATGGGTTCTGAGATGACTGATAAACCCAGTGTGTGATCTGCAGACTCTGCCACATGTGGGCAGGTGGTGCTTGAAGGGCTGGGGAGATGTGCTGTTTGGAGGTTTGTGCACTCGCTCGGCTGTCTCGAATTTGCCTCTGTGTGTTCCCAACGATGTGTTCACTGCTGTCCTGGATGAGCCTCTCCATTTTGGTGGGCCACAAGCCCCCTGATTTCATGGCTATGCATTGAGGACATCCCTAAAACCTTTCCTCTGTCCTCCTGGGAGTCTCTTGCCTCGACTGAGTTCCAAGTACAGCAGTTGCTATAGGACTCTGGTGCCAGGCATATGAATGTCATGCCTTGTCCAGCAGAGTTGGTTTTGACTAATTAACACCTCAATGCTGGGCAAGTTGGTCTGGGAGAGGAAGATGGAGTTGGAGGATCTGGCAAAGGCTTTGCTGGTGCTACTTCTCTAGTGTTTTGAGGTACCTGCTGTAGGTTGTCCAAGTCCCCACAACACACAGGAGCACAGCAATCACTGCTGCCCGGTAACCTTAGTGCCAGGTTTGACATCCTGGTCCTCAAATACTCTTTTTCTCAGTTGGCTGAGGGCTGAGCTGACACATTGGAGGCAATGATGAATTTTGTCACCTATACCTTCATTGAGAGTATCCGAAGATATGTAAAATGGCCCACGTTTTCCAGGATATCGCCGTTGATCTCAATCAATGGGAGGAGGGTGCTGTGCTTTGGGAGCTGGTTGCAAGCGGACCTTAGTTTTCCAGGTGTTTAATGAAAGGCCCATTTTCTCATGCTTTGGAGTAGGAGTTGACAATCAGCTCAAACTCAGTTTCACATACACATACACATTAAAGAATCATTTGCATATTGAAAATCTATGACGGGGTTTGGATTTGTTTTGGTTTTGGATTGAAGGCAGCATAAGTTGAACAGTTTCCTCTCTGTTCTGTAGATTATCTCTACACCTGTGGGTAATTTATTGGAGGTGAAGAGAATTAGGAAATTGAGAAGAGAGCTGGTGCAATGGTGCAGCCTTGTTTGAACCCAGTTTTCACAGAGATATGCTCTGCAGTTCAAGTTTGCATGATGGGCGTTTGTGGTAAAGTTAGGAACATGTCCCTTTAAGAGAATGCAAGTGTACTGATCATGTGACAGCACTGACAAATCACTGCACAGCGCGGGCAACTGGGAACTGTAAGTCGAGCTCTGGAGGTTTCTGAATGAGCACCTATGATCTGGTGCTCTGCCCTATGTCTCAATGAACCATCACTGTTTATTCTTACATTGGTGTCTCCCCATTGTTGATTGCAAGCAGCAATCGAGGAGAACATTAGAAGGCGTGCATTTAGAGTTTAGTTGGCCAACAAACTCATTTACCCAAGATGTTAAAGTGCTGCCTTGAGTTCCTGTGCTTATATCACTTGTGGAACAGGGTGTTGGTAAAAACTAGGTCATGTTCTGAATGTTTCATCAGCCAGAGGACTCTGTTAGAGTTTGCTTTCCCTACTCCTTATCACACCTTTCCAGAGATTCACACCCTTCCAGACTCTGGTGTTGAAATCTCTAAAGAAGATCAATTTGTCACCCTGTCTTACTGTAGTAGCAGGAGATTGGCAAAGAGTTCACACGTTTTTGCTTTCAGGGTTATGTCAGTAGGTGATGAGACCATGTTTTAGTAAAAGTGAAACACACACACCCCCAGCAAAACTAGCCATTCACAGGCTTTCTATTTACAAGTTACAGCCACTCCTGCTGAGAATCAAAGTTCCTAGAATTTGTCAATGGGGAAACCTCTCCTGCGGATCTTTAGATAGAGTTATGTTTTCAGCACAGTTACAGCAGTTGCACAACTTCCATCTCTGTTCAGCACTGAAAAACAACCATTACTCCGAGAAACATTTGCAAGCTCCTGCAAAGACCATATCATAATTCAACTTTGGAGGGAGTTTCAGAATAAAAGTGCAAATCTTTATTTAAACAGCTCCTTTTTGGTAATGTTAACATTCCGGTGCAGGGAAATGCTCAGTAACAAATGCAAGATGTGAATTATTTTAATCCTCTCGTCAGTTTTTATTTGACCTTT